>NW_022884456.1:0-7500 GCF_011952205.1 Bombus bifarius
AGTACCATTGGGAAGAAAATCACGATATTGAAAACGATATTTGCAAGTAAATTTCCAAAAAATCTGTTTTCAAATTTTCGCTTCCTATTTCACATTAAAAGAAAGGGAGGGCTGCCTTCTTTTTCTGCAAGACAAAACAAACATTCCGAATCTCGTATCAATGAATGATGTCAATAAGTTATTTTTCTTTTCAGATTGAACAATATTCCAGATTTATTCATAATTTCATACTACGCGAAGAATAGACTTTCATAGGTATATAAAGGAAATATTAAGTATAGGAAAACTCTTTTTCGTTGTAGGTGACATATGCTTCACGGTTGAACACATGTATTTTTGAACACATATAAATGAAAAAGTACTCTTATGGAGAAAAAGAATTGATACCTTCGATTGACATTAGATAATGTATATAAACTTATGAACAATCACTATCAGTTTGTATTTTAGGTGCATACGCAGATTTGTTGGAGTTCTTATAAAATGTACTTCCTGTACGAACGTTTTATTCTTCCAAATTTTACGATACTATGTCTCATATAATAACTATATGGATTAAACGTAATATAAATGATCCGAAAATAGACTCGAACGACATTAATTGTCTTTCTATTTATACCAATATCGAAAATACAAGTAAAGCTGGAGCAATAGTATGAAAGAATGGACTATTTATTATTTTAAACCAAATCATAGCATATTCAGAATGCACAGTATTATCATGAAATGTAAATGAATCAGTTGTAAACGAACGATTTTACTGTAAAATCATTGCCTCCTTTTTTCATCTGAAATATAGCAGCAATGAGTACATTCTTTTAATATATAATAAAACGAGATATCTTTATAAAGTTACATATGTCATCACTGGTAACTGTTATCTCGTATGACACCAAATAGACCGTTAGTATGGAATGATATTTTTATGAAGATATACTTTAATGATAGATTTTATGAATGAAACGTTATATAAGAAAAATTATCTCTTGTCATTCTATGAAGTGTAGTAGCTAATGAAGATTAATTTTACGAAGTATTAGAGCAAAAGAGAATTAAAAAATTAAAAAGATCTAAATAAGATTGTTCGTGTGGCTTAATTATCTCAATTCTGGTACACCACTTGTTACATTCTAACTAATTAGCGCTAAACAATAACTTGCAAATATTAAAGATATTAACACCTTAATATTAACACCTAAAGGTTTTCAGGAAATTTTATAATATTTGATTATTGTATATCTAGTCATTGATTGATAAAATTTCTTGTATAAGCATAGATCGAGGTTGACGTCATACGCAGATTGCATTACAGGTATCGTTTTAATTTATTTTATGGCTAGAATCATTTGAATATTATACGAATAATTATTTCCATTCGAACGATTAATAAATCACGTACCTATAAAAGATATATTATGAAAAAGACTTGACGAAACAAAAAAATATTGGAAATTCCGTTGTCATTAGATCAATTATTTTTGCAATGATTTTTATTTCCATGTAATTACATATGAAATGGGTAATTCATTAACATCTGCTCGAATCGAATATAATTCGTTACACTTCACAACGATTCAAATAATGGACGGGAAATATATAATAACTTTCCTGTCCTTGCGTTAAAATAGTACTGTACAAATCAGATGATACAGGAAATACCCAAAAAACCCAATTACATCCACATTGCATGACAGCATACTTGCAATGGATTTTTGTGATTTCAATGTCACAGACAATGACACAACTAATCAGAACACGTTCGAGGCTATAGACATTGAAATTACCGCGTGTTTAATACGTTTAAAGCATAAATCTAAATTTCACGCGATTATTTCTTTGTACATTGTGAAACTCTTAAATTATCTTAATCGAATAAATAATCCTAATGTAATAAAACATCTTGAAATAGACCTAGATATCTGAAACAGAAACTCGAAGGATAAGAAATCCTAAAAGGTACTAATCCTAAAATAACAAACTCCTAAGTAATAAACAAGTGATAAAACCTGTTATAAATAATAAACCTTACCTGGAATAATCAAATCCTAACTAATGGAAAATAAAATAAGGCAAGCAATTTGTTACGACCGTTCGCGGAGAGACGCGGTCGCGAGGAAAACGCGTCAGCGAGAGGCGTAACTTCTCGCTACGATTCGGTGAATCGACGCCGCGAAGTAGTCGTTCCCCTGTTTCGGGTAGGATAACAGAGGTGGTTGATTGAATATTACACAGTAGTAAGTTAGGTTTCACCGTTTATTCCACAACTTATGACGAGGATGCTACACTGGTGCGTATATACGAGATTGGTGGAGAGCCCGCTCGAAGGATGCTGCTCGTTCGAAGGATGCAAACACAGTGCCCTTGGGAGACGATGCTGTCTCGGAGGAAGGCTAAGGATCGGTCTAGCCCACGGGACCATCGGATTTGTTCGTGCCGATGTTATTTAGGAGAGCGAGGGATTAGCCTTCGTTTTTAATTGCTCAAACGAAGGGTCTTAACTGCCCTCGAGAGAAAGTGATTAATGGGGGGAAAGTTGCCGCGTGCGTGACAAAAAAACAACTTTCCCTTGTCCTGCCGTGGTAGACAATAGTGTTTAGAAACTCCTCGGGACCAGATGTTTGTTTTGTTTAAAGGACCTTTTCTCGTAAATCTATGATTTATGGACGGTGCTTAAGGCTATTGAGGGTACGCCGTACGGAAGAGCGGACCTCTGGTGTCCGTCTGGCCCGCGGTGTGTGACCTGGGCCAGGCAGAGAGTCGCGCGGCGTAACACAATTCTTAATCTTTCAAGTAATTCTTCCGAAAACACAGAAAGATAGAGAAATTAAAAAGACGCAGCACAAATTGCAGCACAATGAAAGTTTCAGAGCGATGAATACGATCGTATTAAACTAAATAATTTTCAAAAGTGAAATTACACTGAAACGTATATCGATGATATTTGTCATTTCTACGATCTGTTTCGCTTGATCGTGCTTCTTTTCTGATGTAAATTCAATTTATAATACGAACTAAGTTTCCTTTATTATTATTAGTCCTGCGTCTTTTTAATTCGTCACTTCTTTTATTTCAGAACAATGACGGGCTCCAAGATGCTGTTCGGATGTTTGGCGTTAATTGCTTTTCTGCATCCATTAGTTCACGTTTGTACTTCGAGTAGTACAGTTCAAGGTTTGTACTTCGAGTTGTCTTTTTCCATGCACTTCAAATTCCAATACGATCTGGTCACGTGGCCTTCGTACAATTTCGAAATTTTACCTGTTTGGTAATCGTCAATGAAAAAAGAAGTTATGCGTGACCTCAACACATTGAAACAATTTTTATGATTTTTTATTTGCCGGTTGGTCAGCAAGTTAATGGAAAAATTTCACTTAACTATTCGCGTTAATTTCTTCGGTTTAACTTTTGGGAAATGCTTCGTTAGCTTCGGGAATATTCCAACGATTCGTTTTACGTACAAAATAAGCATGATAAATATTACATCACGGTAATGTAATATCGGAATATATTAAAGGTGTAATTTTGTCCGATTAATTATAATTTATTAATAAATCCATTATTCCAAATCCATATGGAATATATCTTCTTTTCAATTTTCATAAATCGAAAGCCCTATGGATACGTATAAATGTCTCTTTTACTCGTAGTAAATTATTATTATTCTATTATACGTGTGTATACTACAGAAGGACCATACTAATAGGCACCAACAGCTTTCATCTAACATAATATTTTCATGGAATCTTATAATCATTTTCGCCTCATTGTCTCCGAATAAGTCGTATTTAACAACATTTCGAATTTCGATTTGTTGAAAAAGCCGCTCAATTTGATGCACAAATTTGACTTCGCAAATCGCCTTTTTGTACTCCCCGTACTGGCGAGAACGAAGATAAATGTTCGGCACTGAGCTACTGCTCAGTTGCTACGAGTTAATCCTCGTTTCGCTTCAAGTAAATGAAACGCTCTAATCTGTAAGACGTCCATAAGATTCGGTTGACGGTGGCTGTTTCGTGTCAATCGGTGTCTCAATTTTCTAATTTAATTATTGTGCTCGATTTAATGACATGGCGATCTGGTCCAAAAAAAAAAAAAAAAAAAAAAAGAAAAAGAAAAAAAGTGACTTTTTTGCTCTGATATAAGATTTTTATTTTTACGTATGAAATATGGCGAAGAAGTAGTGACCTCTCTTTTATCGATGTAATCATATTAGGGGAACGCAGTAAATGGCTTCTGCAATATCATTGAACTATTTGTATCCCTCGATTAATCAAGTTCCCCTAGGTCAGTGGTTCTCAATTCTTGAAGCGTTTATCGATTAAAAAATAGTTCTAAATCTTCTTCGATTTTCTCCAAAGAATTTTCAAATTGAATATTTAAGACAACATTTAATGAATTCAAATAGAAACGCCTTATTTTATCACGTAAACGATAATTAGGAAAGAGAAAGAACTCGTATTCTATATAGAATATATATTCCATGCAAAGTGTTCCAACAATTTTTAAACCTTTACAAATTTTCCATAACATACTAAAGGAATGTCAGTAATTTGTCATCTCAGTATGCCAATTTCCTTAAATTATGCCAATTGCCAATGTATGCCAATTTGTATAAAATTTAAATCTACCTTTTATTGGTAATCTAAAAATCATTACTTTCTTCAATAATATAGAAAATAATACCTTAAAAATTGCTCAAGAAATACGCAAAATGCGTCGAAGGTAACCTAGCCAAAAAGATAATAAATAAATAAATAAAAAAGAAATAAATGAATTTAATAGTAAACACGTGGGTACTTGTTGAAATTTGCACCATTTGACGCGAGCAAACCGTTCGAAAGGAAAACACGTTCAGCCGCCAAAGCTGTGGAATTGAGATCACTTAATTCCGTTTGAATCCATCCATTCTCGTTTAATGGCCTATTTGTTTACAATATCATATCATTTCCAAACATATCGTCCCCGAAAGGCGAAACAAAATGGCAAAACAAATGTGAATACATATCACGAGCGAAGCAGAAGTGCGAAGGTTCTTCGGAACGATAATAATAAAATTGCATGGGAACTATGGATGGAATACAAGGCAAAGGTGTAAATGGTATTATAAGCTTTGAAACGACCGTATGGAACGAGAAAAAATTGATCAAAATATTGAGTTAAGCCCTTTGAAGCTAGGAACAACACGCTTTGATGTTTTGTTTAAAAGAGAGAGTTACGCAAAAATTGTATAGGTATACCCTGAAGGTAAATCAGATTTTGCTGCCGAGTAAATAAACGAGATTTCAAGTTTCTTTCGAATATTACAAATTTAAAGGTTTTGGTGGCATTTTATCATTAGTTCTATGATAATACAACTTTTTCATGAATTCTTTTATTATAAAAATATTACTTCTAAAATCCCCGCTTTAAGGGACCAAATCACATGGCTAAAATTTTTAATCTTTTTGATAGATGGTCGCTGTTGATACTTGACCGAGTATGGTCATATAGTCGGTTAAATAAAATTTCCATCCTTTCAAATATATATTATATTCGTCAGTGGTAAATGTTATCTGTGTTGGCATAGTGAATAAATATATTGACGTTCCGTGTTTTAATCAGCAGAATCGTAATCAATACGTGTTTTCTATGTGTATAGAGTGTTAAAAACTTACTTGTTATAGCCGTGGGAGATGGTGATCTGTTAGAAAAAATGGATCACAAAATTGATCTGGAGTATAATTTTCAAGGACAACAGTTTTTATTGCGTCATAAAGTTCTCATGACGAGAAAACAGAAGTGTTATAGTCCTTACACGGATATAACATGTTCTTTTGGAAAAAGCTGTTTAAAATTTCATTAACCTTTACTCTGTATTTATTATGTTGTTGAAAGTATGTTTCAAATAACAGTTAATATAAGCATCAAAATAAATAAACAACAATTAATTAGATAATATCGTAATAATATAATATAATGGGTGTAATAATAAATAATAAAGCTTAGAAAATGTGCTCTTGATGAAGCCGGTGAAAATTATCCTTTGTTCCGTGGTATATATAGGGTAAAACGAATGGTAGACCGCAGCATAGTGGTTTCCAACGATCCACACTTGTTCTAATTCCTCACTCAACGTCTTTCGTCTACGTCCATTGACGTAGAAAAAAGTAAGTTATTGTAATATCGGAATATATTAAAGGTGTAATTTTGTCCGATTAATTATAATTTATTAATAATGGATTGAAAATACAGATATTAGTTAGACAGAGAAACGATGTTTGATTAACAGGAAAACTAAATGCAACGCTCGTATTTACATTAAATAACTTGACAACTATTTGGTAACTCTCTCTCTCTCTCTCTCTCACTAGCAATTCTAACACTCGACAACACTCGCAACTCAATTCTGACGACTCTATGCTTCGACGTCTCGATCAACTCTGATTCTCGCAACACGCACACTTTTCGATTCGCCTTGGATAGCGAAACCGTCCTTCTTCTAACGTTGTCTATTGTTTCCCTCATACCTATGTAAGAACTACCAACTACGTGCCTTTAGTCACGTAGGCACTCTTAAATGTAAACGAACCACAGAAACACGACGTACACGGTTTTTCTATTTTCAGCCGATCTCCAATCAAAGCTATTCTACGATATCACAATCGGCCTTTCCTGACAATCACATCTGCCCTCAGATGTGCTCATCATCGCCGCTCGCACTTACATCACTATCGTCAGCATTCCACCATTTCATGTGATCGGCTGCCGTGGAAGTTGTACGTGGCCCTTCGTGCTCCCCCTCTCGCTGCACTATGTATCGGTCATTTCGCAGGACTTTTATCACCCGGTACGGTCCAAGAAACTTCGGATGCAGCTTTAGCCCGGAACCCCTCTGCATCCTCTCGATTGCCACTAGATCTCCCGTCCTGTATGCTGTCGCCTTCTTGCGTCTCCTGTTATACGCCCGCTTGTTTCGGATTTGGATCTCCTCAATCCGTCTCTTTGCGTCCGCACGCAGCTGATCTCGTTCCTCTTGGAACACCGCGGCCTGTTCGTCCTCGATGCTACTGCTCCTCTTTCGCTCTTCCTCTATCTTCCTCTCCGTTGTTTGTTTACCCATTTCACTCTTGTCAGGGGCTTTGATCGTCGTGACAGCATCGTGACATTTTCGTAGGCTCGGTTCGTACATGGAAGACGTTAACAACTTACCATCTACCGAGACTATGATCTCTTCTTTTTCGAAGGTCTTCACGTTCATCGTGTCCTCGACAATCCCATCGTCGTCCTCGTCATCCACATCCTCTGTATATCGAATCTTCGTATCGATATTATTGGAGGGATTCCGCACGTGCGACTTCCCTTGTCTTTTCGTTCGCCTTGCATTCACTCTCTTCGAGTCTATCCGAAAACTTGAAACAACCCTCACACCCGCAACGCTATCCTTCTCAGTAAATTCGCAAATATCATCAACAACATCCTGTTGCTGTTGTTTAGCCAGATTCTTCCTCCTCGTGATGTTCG
>NW_022884456.1:12500-26201 GCF_011952205.1 Bombus bifarius
GTGCCATTTCCTCGAATCTAATATCATAGCAAATGCCAATACCTATTTTGCAGCCCTTCACATCGAACGTCGTTAGGGAGTTACCAGGACTGAGTGAATCACTCTCTCGAAAAGTAATCTTATTAGGAATGTCGATGTCGAATAGATGTACCTAATAACATAAAAATGTAGTCGCTAATTCTATTGCTGCAACTTTTGTAATTTAATATCAAAGTTACCAACTCCTAAACTTTAATTATTTTTTATTTAATAACTGACAGCGTTTTTATCACTTTCTTTTATTAAAAAATCTTATCATTTAATAATGTTTAAAAAGGAGAAAAAATAAGTATAATAATATTTTAAGTATGTGAAAAATTTATACAACAACAAACACATTACAACAAAAATGGGCGTTTCCCGTATCATAACGTATTTTATAAACCGTAAATTATAGAATTGGTTATAGTATACGTATGTACATATGTATATTCCTAAATTATTCCTAGATAGAGTCACTTTCTTCACCCCAATATTTTCAAATTCAAAGCCATAAAGGAATATATTACTTACCTTTCGGTGTTTTGCTATCAAAGTTCCATCGGGACCCCAAATAGTACAGGTATTGTACAATTTATCGCCCTCTATTTCAGGCATCGTACCACCAACTACATAGATGTTGTTTTCTTTAGCTGCGTTCGATGAAGCAACGCTCGTTTCACCATCAGGAATACTCTCGGCGTATTTTGGAAAGTACTCTGCATTGCAATATTTCAATTAATGAAAAATAACTGTCTTCTGTTCCAACCATAAATTAAATTGAAATGTTTGTCAGTTTTTTATTTTCTAAATTATCAAAATAACTAAGTTTTATATTTCGACTTAATTAAATATGCAATTACTTAGCTAACAGTATATATAATAAATTGTTTCTACAGGTTCAAAATGAAAAATGAATATTTAGAAATATTTAATTACGACAATGCTATTTGTGTTAGCATCAGTGGCTTGTTACTCAACGACTTTGCTAGTACTTTTTGAAACATAAAGTTAGTTTTCAATTAACACTTATACTAGAGGCGGAATTATAAATGCAAAATAATTGATAATACTAATTTATAAGTACCTAATTATTAGTATCTTAAAAAATATATTTATACAAAAATCACGATAATCATGAAAATGGGGAAATCCTATATTCTCGAATCAATTCACAATTTATTTTGTATATTAATTAGATTCCGGGCTCATCAGTACGTACTCACTGGCGACATCGAGAAAATGTATCGGCAATTCCTCGTACGACCAGAGGATCGGAAATATCAAAGGATATTATGGCGCAGCGCGAGTGGAGAAACAGAAACATATGAGCTTAACACCGTAATACTCTTATCATAGAAATAGAAGCAGTCCTCAATTCCCGCCCGCTAACTCCTATCTCCACCGATCCAAATGATCTCCTAGCCCTCACTCCCGGACATTTCCTCATTGGCGATTCATTAATGTGCTTACGTGATCGAGATTTCAGAGACATTCCATCGAACCGACTCTCCAAATGGCAGCATATCCAACAGCTTAAACAACATTTTTGGAACCGCTGGCATAAGGAGTATTTGAACGAGCTAACCAACCGCAATAAATGGAGCAAGGGTGGACACAGCATCCAAAAGGGCACAATCGTCATCCTCGGAGAGGACAACGTTCCCTCCATGCATTGGCCTCTGGGCCGAGTTATCAAGGTTCATCCAGGCGCCGATGGTGTCATCCGGACAGCTACAGTTCAGACGGCAAAGAGCATTTTGGATCGGGGCGTCAAAAGGCTTGTCCCACTGCCAATTCAACCCGATCTCGAGAAACCCGAACAACTAGCCACCGAGACGAAATAAGATGGGAACTTCAACCACACCTCGCTAGTTTGATCGGTACCCAAAGAATTGATACCTTCGATTGACAATAGATAATGTATATAAACTTATGAACAATCACTATCAGTGTGTATTTTAGGTGCACACGCAGATTTGTTGGAGTTCTTATAAAATGTACTTCCTGTACGAACGTTTTATTCTTCCAAATTTTACGATACTATGTCTCATATAATAACTATATGGATTAAACGTAATATAAATGATCCGAAAATAGACTCGAACGACATTAATTGTCTTTCTATTTATACCAATATCGAAAATACAAGTAAAGCTGGAGCAATAGTATGCAAGAATGGACTATTTATTATTTTAAACCAAATCATAGCATATTCAGAATGCACAGTATTATCATGAAATGTAAATGAATCAGTTGTAAACGAACGATTTTACTGTAAAATCATTGCCTCCTTTTTTTCATCTGAAATATAGCAGCAATGAGTACATTCTTTTAATATATAATAAAACGAGATATCTTTATAAAGTTACATATGTCATCACTGGTAACTGTTATCTCGTATGACACCAAATATACCGTTAGTATGGAATGATATTTTTATGAAGATATACTTTAATGATAGATTTTATGAATGAAACGTTATATAAGAAAAATTATCTCTTGTTATTCTATGAAGTGTAGTAGCTAATGAAGATTAATTTTACGAAGTATTAGAGCAAAAGAGAATTAAAAAATTAAAAAGATCTAAATAAGATTGTTCGTGTGGCTTAATTATCTCAATTCTGGTACACCACTTGTTACATTCTAACTAATTAGCGCTAAACAATAACTTGCAAATATTAAAGATATTAACACCTTAATATTAACACCTAAAGGTTTTCAGGAAATTTTATAATATTTGATTATTGTATATATAGTCATTGATTGATAAAATTTCTTGTATAAGCATAGATCGAGGTTGACGTCATACGCAGATTGCATTACAGGTATCGTTTTAATTTATTTTATGGCTAGAATCATTTGAATATTATACGAATAATTATTTCCATTCGAACGATTAATAAATCACGTACCTATAAAAGATATATTATGAAAAAGACGTGACGAAACAAAAAAATATTGGAAATTCCGTTGTCATTAGATCAATTATTTTTGCAATGATTTTTATTTCCATGTAATTACATATGAAATGGGTAATTCATTAACATCTGCTCGAATCGAATATAATTCGTTACACTTCACAACGATTCAAATAATGGACGGGAAATATATAATAACTTTCCTGTCCTTGCGTTAAAATAGTACTGTACAAATCAGATGATACAGGAAATACCCAAAAAACCCAATTACATCCACATTGCATGACAGCACACTTGCAATGGATTTTTGTGATTTCAATGTCACAGACAATGACACAACTAATCAGAACACGTTCGAGGCTATAGACATTGAAATTACCACGTGTTTAATACGTT
The DNA here is from genome assembly GCF_011952205.1 of Bombus bifarius. Lineage (NCBI taxonomy): Eukaryota > Metazoa > Arthropoda > Insecta > Hymenoptera > Apidae > Bombus > Bombus bifarius. The sequence goes on from NW_022884456.1 coordinate 15,836, forward strand.
TAAAGCATAAATCTAAATTTCACGCGATTATTTCTTTGTACATTGTAAAACTCTTAAATTATCTTAATCGAATAAATAATCCTAATGTAATAAAACATCTTGAAATAGACCTAGATATCTGAAACAGAAACTCGAAGGATAAGAAATCCTAAAAGGTACTAATCCTAAAATAACAAACTCCTAAGTAATAAACAAGTGATAAAACCTGTTATAAATAATAAACCTTACCTGGAATAATCAAATCCTAACTAATGGAAAATAAAATAAGGCAAGCAATTCTTAATCTTTCAAGTAATTCTTCCGAAAACACAGAAAGATAGAGAAATTAAAAAGACGCAGCACAAATTGCAGCACAATGAAAGTTTCAGAGCGATGAATACGATCGTATTAAACTAAATAATTTTCAAAAGTGAAATTACACTGAAACGTATATCGATGATATTTGTCATTTCTACGATCTGTTTCGCTTGATCGTGCTTCTTTTCTGATGTAAATTCAATTTATAATACGAACTAAGTTTCCTTTATTATTATTAGTCCTGCGTCTTTTTAATTCGTCACTTCTTTTATTTCAGAACAATGACGGGCTCCAAGATGCTGTTCGGATGTTTGGCGTTAATTGCTTTTCTGCATCCATTAGTTCACGTTTGTACTTCGAGTAGTACAGTTCAAGGTTTGTACTTCGAGTTGTCTTTTTCCATGCACTTCAAATTCCAATACGATCTGGTCACGTGGCCTTCGTACAATTTCGAAATTTTACCTGTTTGGTAATCGTCAATGAAAAAAGAAGTTATGCGTGACCTCAACACATTGAAACAATTTTTATGATTTTTTATTTGCCGGTTGGTCAGCAAGTTAATGGAAAAATTTCACTTAACTATTCGCGTTAATTTCTTAGGTTTAACTTTTGGGAAATGCTTCGTTAGCTTCGGGAATATTCCAACGATTCGTTTTACGTACAAAATAAGCATGATAAATATTACATCACGGTAATGTAATATCGGAATATATTAAAGGTGTAATTTTGTCCGATTAATTATAATTTATTAATAAATCCATTATTCCAAATCCATATGGAATATATCTTCTTTTCAATTTTCATAAATCGAAAGCCCTATGGATACGTATAAATGTCTCTTTTACTCGTAGTAAATTATTATTATTCTATTATACGTGTGTATACTACAGAAGGACCATACTAATAGGCACCAACAGCTTTCATCTAACATAATATTTTCATGGAATCTTATAATCATTTTCGCCTCATTGTCTCCGAATAAGTCGTATTTAACAACATTTCGAATTTCGATTTGTTGAAAAAGCCGCTCAATTTGATGCACAAATTTGACTTCGCAAATCGCCTTTTTGTACTCCCCGTACTGGCGAGAACGAAGATAAATGTTCGGCACTGAGCTACTGCTCAGTTGCTACGAGTTAATCCTCGTTTCGCTTCAAGTAAATGAAACGCTCTAATCTGTAAGACGTCCATAAGATTCGGTTGACGGTGGCTGTTTCGTGTCAATCGGTGTCTCAATTTTCTAATTTAATTATTGTGCTCGATTTAATGACATGGCGATCTGGTCCAAAAAAAAAAAAAAAAAAAAAAAGAAAAAGAAAAAAAGTGACTTTTTTGCTCTGATATAAGATTTTTATTTTTACGTATGAAATATGGCGAAGAAGTAGTGACCTCTCTTTTATCGATGTAATCATATTAGGGGAACGCAGTAAATGGCTTCTGCAATATCATTGAACTATTTGTATCCCTCGATTAATCAAGTTCCCCTAGGTCAGTGGTTCTCAATTCTTGAAGCGTTTATCGATTAAAAAATAGTTCTAAATCTTCTTCGATTTTCTCCAAAGAATTTTCAAATTGAATATTTAAGACAACATTTAATGAATTCAAATAGAAACGCCTTATTTTATCACGTAAACGATAATTAGGAAAGAGAAAGAACTCGTATTCTATATAGAATATATATTCCATGCAAAGTGTTCCAACAATTTTTAAACCTTTACAAATTTTCCATAACATACTAAAGGAATGTCAGTAATTTGTCATCTCAGTATGCCAATTTCCTTAAATTATGCCAATTGCCAATGTATGCCAATTTGTATAAAATTTAAATCTACCTTTTATTGGTAATCTAAAAATCATTACTTTCTTCAATAATATAGGAAATAATACCTTAAAAATTGCTCAAGAAATACGCAAAATGCGTCGAAGGTAACCTAGCCAAAAAGATAATAAATAAATAAATAAAAAAGAAATAAATGAATTTAATAGTAAACACGTGGGTACTTGTTGAAATTTGCACCATTTGACGCGAGCAAACCGTTCGAAAGGAAAACACGTTCAGCCGCCAAAGCTGTGGAATTGAGATCACTTAATTCCGTTTGAATCCATCCATTCTCGTTTAATGGCCTATTTGTTTACAATATCATATCATTTCCAAACATATCGTCCCCGAAAGGCGAAACAAAATGGCAAAACAAATGTGAATACATATCACGAGCGAAGCAGAAGTGCGAAGGTTCTTCGGAACGATAATAATAAAATTGCATGGGAACTATGGATGGAATACAAGGCAAAGGTGTAAATGGTATTATAAGCTTTGAAACGACCGTATGGAACGAGAAAAAATTGATCAAAATATTGAGTTAAGCCCTTTGAAGCTAGGAACAACACGCTTTGATGTTTTGTTTAAAAGAGAGAGTTACGCAAAAATTGTATAGGTATACCCTGAAGGTAAATCAGATTTTGCTGCCGAGTAAATAAACGAGATTTCAAGTTTCTTTCGAATATTACAAATTTAAAGGTTTTGGTGGCATTTTATCATTAGTTCTATGATAATACAACTTTTTCATGAATTCTTTTATTATAAAAATATTACTTCTAAAATCCCCGCTTTAAGGGACCAAATCACATGGCTAAAATTTTTAATCTTTTTGATAGATGGTCGCTGTTGATACTTGACCGAGTATGGTCATATAGTCGGTTAAATAAAATTTCCATCCTTTCAAATATATATTATATTCGTCAGTGGTAAATGTTATCTGTGTTGGCATAGTGAATAAATATATTGACGTTCCGTGTTTTAATCAGCAGAATCGTAATCAATACGTGTTTTCTATGTGTATAGAGTGTTAAAAACTTACTTGTTATAGCCGTGGGAGATGGTGATCTGTTAGAAAAAATGGATCACAAAATTGATCTGGAGTATAATTTTCAAGGACAACAGTTTTTATTGCGTCATAAAGTTCTCATGACGAGAAAACAGAAGTGTTATAGTCCTTACACGGATATAACATGTTCTTTTGGAAAAAGCTGTTTAAAATTTCATTAACCTTTACTCTGTATTTATTATGTTGTTGAAAGTATGTTTCAAATAACAGTTAATATAAGCATCAAAATAAATAAACAACAATTAATTAGATAATATCGTAATAATATAATATAATGGGTGTAATAATAAATAATAAAGCTTAGAAAATGTGCTCTTGATGAAGCCGGTGAAAATTATCCTTTGTTCCGTGGTATATATAGGGTAAAACGAATGGTAGACCGCAGCATAGTGGTTTCCAACGATCCACACTTGTTCTAATTCCTCACTCAACGTCTTTCGTCTACGTCCATTGACGTAGAAAAAAGTAAGTTATTGTAATATCGGAATATATTAAAGGTGTAATTTTGTCCGATTAATTATAATTTATTAATAATGGATTGAAAATACAGATATTAGTTAGACAGAGAAACGATGTTTGATTAACAGGAAAACTAAATGCAACGCTCGTATTTACATTAAATAACTTGACAACTATTTGGTAACTCTCTCTCTCTCTCTCACTAGCAACTCTAACACTCGACAACACTCGCAACTCAATTCTGACGACTCTATGCTTCGACGTCTCGATCAACTCTGATTCTCGCAACACGCACACTTTTCGATTCGCCTTGGATAGCGAAACCGTCCTTCTTCTAACGTTGTCTATTGTTTCCCTCATACCTATGTAAGAACTACCAACTACGTGCCTTTAGTCACGTAGGCACTCTTAAATGTAAACGAACCACAGAAACACGACGTACACGGTTTTTCTATTTTCAGCCGATCTCCAATCAAAGCTATTCTACGATATCACAATCGGCCTTTCCTGACAATCACATCTGCCCTCAGATGTGCTCATCATCGCCGCTCGCACTTACATCACTATCGTCAGCATTCCACCATTTCATGTGATCGGCTGCCGTGGAAGTTGTACGTGGCCCTTCGTGCTCCCCCTCTCGCTGCACTATGTATCGGTCATTTCGCAGGACTTTTATCACCCGGTACGGTCCAAGAAACTTCGGATGCAGCTTTAGCCCGGAACCCCTCTGCATCCTCTCGATTGCCACTAGATCTCCCGTCCTGTATGCTGTCGCCTTCTTGCGTCTCCTGTTATACGCCCGCTTGTTTCGGATTTGGATCTCCTCAATCCGTCTCTTTGCGTCCGCACGCAGCTGATCTCGTTCCTCTTGGAACACCGCGGCCTGTTCGTCCTCGATGCTACTGCTCCTCTTTCGCTCTTCCTCTATCTTCCTCTCCGTTGTTTGTTTACCCATTTCACTCTTGTCAGGGGCTTTGATCGTCGTGACAGCATCGTGACATTTTCGTAGGCTCGGTTCGTACATGGAAGACGTTAACAACTTACCATCTACCGAGACTATGATCTCTTCTTTTTCGAAGGTCTTCACGTTCATCGTGTCCTCGACAATCCCATCGTCGTCCTCGTCATCCACATCCTCTGTATATCGAATCTTCGTATCGATATTATTGGAGGGATTCCGCACGTGCGACTTCCCTTGTCTTTTCGTTCGCCTTGCATTCACTCTCTTCGAGTCTATCCGAAAACTTGAAACAACCCTCACACCCGCAACGCTATCCTTCTCAGTAAATTCGCAAATATCATCAACAACATCCTGTTGCTGTTGTTTAGCCAGATTCTTCCTCCTCGTGATGTTCGCTAAGTCCTCCTGCTGGCCGCAAGAATCCGACGAGGACACCATCTCGTGGTCCACTTTACCAATCACCACGTGTCTTGCCACTATTCTCCGTTCCTCCGACACTTGCTGCACAGCTGCCCGATACTTCTTCAAAACTTCTGCTAACTCTTCTTTATTTTCTTCCAATTGCGACAGTAGCTCAGTTCGTTCGCGACTAGCTACATTAATCACGATCTTCTGCTTCGGAACGTTGCCGCAGTACTTCCTGCAACGAAGCCTGCGTCTCATTCGGTTCTTGCTCCAGTGCCTGTTTCGCTTTAACTGCAACTGCTCTAGCGCATTCTGCATCTTCTAACTGGTTCTTCAGCTGTCGTAAAGCTGCTTTACCCGTCGAGTCACCTTTCGATCTCTCCAGCATCGTTTGAGCGTCTCTTAGCAATGCTTTGGTTCTCTTCAAATCTCTTTTTAGCCTATGTTGCATGTCCTTAACGTGTGACAAATCTATCTCACTCGCCTGTGTCTCTACATCTATCTTGAGGACTTCCGGACACTCTCGGGATTTTCGTCCTTTATTCTACTAATAAAAGATTCTCCCCCTTTTATACTTATTTCAACAGTGTCCAAAAAGTCTGCGCCAATAATAAGCGAATGTTGTATCACTGTGTCTGGAACTACGTGTATGGTTATACAGTACGACTCATTGTCTATAATAATGTTCGTCGAAAATTTCCCGAGCGTAAAATTCCTTCCGGAACCGACACCGCCAAATCCAACGATTTCCCGACTTAATCTGGGCGCTCCGATTTTCACATGCTGATCTGCTCGCATTAGAGTCAGCTCACTACCGGTGTCTATCAACGCGCTCAATTCGAAATTTTCCATCTTAACATCCTTACCACGCCTTGTTTGTAACGACCGAAACACGCTGTAAACTTTTTTTGACGGCTCACCCAAATTGTCGCAACTTGATGCGATGTGTCCGTACTCCCTACATTTGAAGCATTTAGGTCCTCTCGACTTGCTCGGACACTCCGCACACACGTGCTCCGCATCACCGCAATTGTAGCATCGCGCCTTCCTCGCATCTCCAGATCGACCGGGTTCCTTGTTCCTCTCGGTTTCGGACAGCTTCGCCACCGGCTTTACCCTGCTACTCTTCGGCTCCTCAAATTTCGTCCTCATCTCCATATCTCTTTTTATCGCTTCGTAGCGCCTGAAACGCTCTTTTAATTGCTCGATATTCCTGGCTCCGTATAGCACAGTCTTGTTCGCGACCTCGTCGGGAATGCCTTGAATAATGTAGTCTATCAAGGATTGCGTATCAACCCTTCCTTGTTTTGCAATCCCGCACATGTGATACATATATTGTTGCAGACTCTCATCTGCTTTCTTCTTTCTATGGGATAACTCGCCATGTATCTGTTGGTCGCTTACTACATTTTCAAACTCATTCCTCAACGCCTTTTTTAGCTTTGCCCAGAACTTCGCGCATCGCTCTTGTCGTACGAAGGCCTGAGCGGAGCCTGCGAGTAATTTCTTAGCATAGGCCACCATGTGGGCGTCTGACCAACCCCACACTTCTGCCATTTCCTCGAAGTCTTACACCCACTGATTTACACTCAGCAGATCATCCCCGCTGAATTTCTCTAATGAGTCTTCCACGTCTTTAAGACTCAACATCGAACCGACGCATACCTTCTGCTGATACTCATCGCGGTCCTGATACACCGCTCGCGTGCCTCTCCTGTATTCTCGCGCGCCTTGTTTATCGTCCTCGCCTTCACTTTCGTCGGAGCTCTCTTCTTCCGACGATACATCGTCTCCTTCTAGGGCCGCCAGTAGCCGCGCGCGTAGTTCGGATTTTCTTCCCGTTACCTTCAACCCCAAGCTAACGAGACGCGCTCTCAGCTCTTTCGTCCTCAGCTTCTCGAGGTCTTCCTCTCCCTCTTGACTGCGTTCGGCTCTCTGCTTGCTTCTTAGATCTCGCTGGTTTGTTGGTTCTTCGCCACGCTTCGAATCCTTAGGAGTAGATCGACCAGGTTTGCACGCTCTGTTCAACCTGGCAACCAGCACTGATCTCGCACCGGATATAGGCAGATTCATCTGTGCGAGCTTACTCCTCAGCTCCTCCAGCGTCAAATCCTCTTCACCCGACAATCGTTCGTCTTCAACGTTTGCCATTTTATTCTATTCTTTTCTACTACCGCACAAATAGCTCCGTTAAATCGTATCGTTTCTCTGTCTTATTCAATCCCGGACGAGCCCCCACTTGTAATATCGGAATATATTAATAATGGATTGAAAATACAGATATTAGTTAGACAGAGAAACGATGTTTGATTAACAGGAAAACTAAATGCAACGCTCGTATTTACATTAAATAACTTGACAACTATTTGGTAACTCTCTCGCTCTCTCTCACTAGCAACTCTAACACTCGACAACACTCGCAACTCAATTCTAACGACTCTATGCTTCGACGTCTCGATCAACTCTGAACCTCGCCAACGCATTCCTGCTCGGTCCTGCACACACACACACACACACACACACACACACACACACACACACACACACACACACGCGCGCACGCACGCACACGCACGCACGCACGCACACGCACACACACACGCACACGCACACACACACTTTTCGGCTCACATACTCTGGCCTCTCGATTGCCACTCCTTGAAATATGAAACCGTACTTCTGTTTTGACGCTGCTTATCTTTTCTCGCGTCACTGTTACTAGGCGCTCTTGGATGTAAACAAACCACAAAAAGACGGCGTACACGGTGTTTTCTAATTTCAGCCGATCTCCAATCAAAGCTATTCTACGATATTACATTATCGTATAATAATAAGCTTTTAATCGTTTAATAATAACTCGTCAAGTAGAAATTCCACACGAAGCATTGTGAAGAATAATACTTGAAGAAGATCTATGTTCTTACGAGATTGGCTGTGTACAAGAACTTTGTTGGATAGATTGTATCGTTTGACGAAAATTTTATTGTTGAAAGTTAAGAAAGTTGGAAAGAAAACCCACGCTGTCTCGAAGATATCTTGTTTTTCAGATGCTGTAAATTGACAAATAACTAGATATTAGTATTGACATTATTTGATGTCATATCTGACCTTAAAGTATAAATAAAATCAATCTAGGAATTAATGAAATTTCAAACATTTTTTCTAAGAAAACAGAAGTTTTGTTCCTCCTAATGAGTATCACATGATGCAATAGAAAAATAATTTGACATTGAAAATCGTGTCAAGATCAATTTCGAAGCTATAAAATCGTCTTAAAAAAACGCCGTGATAAAAAATTTTTTGACACCTTGTACAAAGGTGTATATCAACGTAAGTGTACCTGTATGTCTATATTCGAGATTATTTATCTATTCAAGATAGCAAAGTAAAAATACTATATAGAGGATTTAATTAATGTGTATATCAACGTATGTATCACTATATATAATACAATAATATTCTAGATATACGTACGCGCGTGATAGAAGGTCGTTCGGGGAAAAATGTTCATGACACCGATATAAAAATACCATATGGAGGACTTAATTAATATGTGGATCAACGTATATATCATTATATGTAATTATATCATTATTATCAATATTATATATAATTATTATATTATTATTATCATTATATGTAATTATATCATTATTATCAATATTATATATAATTATTATATTATTATTATCATTATATGTGCATTTGGCAAATAATATTTGACATCTGGAAGCGACATGTTATTTATCTATTCAAGATAGCAAAGTAGAAATAGCATATAGAGGATTTAATTAATGTGTGGATCAACGTATGTATCACTATATGTAACAATAATATTGACTGTATATGTACGCGTGTAATAGAAGATTTTCGGTTTACAATGTTTATGACACTGATATAAAAATACCATATAGAGGATTTAATTAACGTGTATATCTACGTATATATCTGTAATATCGTGATATAATATATTTACAAGAAATGGATGATAAGAAATTAGTAATAATTCACAAAAAAAGGATATTGTAGTAGAAATATTATAAAAAAACATTTTCTGTTTTAGTGTAGAGTTACTCCTTCTTACAGACAGTGTCGTACAAATCTGTACGTCTCTGAGAAAATGTAGGTATCTGAGCCCTTACTTCCTCAACAACTTTTAGATCTGATAGAAAAAAGAAGCATACGAAGTAATAAGTAATGCTTACTAATAAATTCAACAAATACAGAGGAAGATGGCTAAATCGATAAATTAACGAGACTAAAAATTAATTACATCATGGATCTCTCGCTTTTAATTTTAAGCTGTAAATTACCGATATCGGTGACTGCCATATTCTCTTGAGTTTCCAAATCGTAAAGAATCTTTCCCCAGGGATTGGTCAACTGTGTATGTCCCCATGCGACGTAACTTGCTTAAGGAACACGAGCCGGTGATATGCAGGCAACGTATAATTGATTATCATTCGCTCTGGAACGCTGAAGTAATGACCAGTGCAGTGATCCAGTGGTCATATTGAATGCCGCTGGATATATCAGCATTTGGCAACCTAACCCAGAGAAGCAGGAAATATGAAGCCACCGAATACCAATTAACTTCGTAGTTGCACGGTTCACATTCCATCATTACTGAATATGTCAGTCCTCTTATTGTGCTTTTAATTCTTTTATTTGTTTCATTTTCAGCAAATATACTGGTTTTTTAAATTAAGCTTCTTTTTATACAGAGTTACAGATTATATTAATTTTATATATAATATATTTAAGAAAGATATTTAATTTTTTGCTAGTTAAGTATTGATCGATTAAGTTACTGTACCTTTGTTCCGATAAATGCGTGCCATTTCCTCGAATCTAATATCATAGCAAATGCCAATACCTATTTTGCAGCCCTTCACATCGAACGTCGTTAGGGAGTTACCAGGACTGAGTGAATCACTCTCTCGAAAAGTAATCTTATTAGGAATGTCGATGTCGAATAGATGTACCTAATAACATAAAAATGTAGTCGCTAATTCTATTGCTGCAACTTTTGTAATTTAATATCAAAGTTACCAACTCCTAAACTTTAATTATTTTTTATTTAATAACTGACAGCGTTTTTATCACTTTCTTTTATTAAAAAATCTTATCATTTAATAATGTTTAAAAAGGAGAAAAAATAAGTATAATAATATTTTAAGTATGTGAAAAATTTATACAACAACAAACACATTACAACAAAAATGGGCGTTTCCCGTATCATAACGTATTTTATAAACCGTAAATTATAGAATTGGTTATAGTATACGTATGTACATATGTATATTCCCAAATTATTCCTAGATAGAGTCACTTTCTTCACCCCAATATTTTCAAATTC
>NW_022884457.1:0-14294 GCF_011952205.1 Bombus bifarius
TCATTTTTGCCAAATCGGATAAATAGCAGTTACCATTTTCAACGTATAACGTAGAATCGAAGTGTATGGAATAATGAGGGAACATCGTTCGTTTGCTATTACCAATTAAAGTATGAATTTTGAATGAAACGTTCACTGTGAGCTAAGAACTTTCACGTACGAAGAGTAGAAAAACGAAAATCACAAGTCACGTTTCTCGGTTTTTATAGAAAAACAATTTTCAATAACAAAATAGTAGTAGAACAGCTGAAGGTAATTGTAGAAAATATATAGAAAAAAGATAGCAAAATAGTAGCTTTTATACTTAACGATTATTAACTAGTAATCCGTTCGTAACGCGACTTGTTAATTATTATACGTAAATACATACAGCACGCAATCGCACGTATGTATGTTGGTCGAATATACGTTTTCCTTCTAGAAAGTAATAAAATCTTGTTCCAAGCTTTCAAACTTTCTGATACTAAATCCTTACTATATAAATACGCTACACTCGTAATTAGCCTCCGTAAGGAAAGACCCGTTTCAGTTAGTTACCTAAAAAAATATGGAAAATATTTCAGTTTTTAAGCTCGTTATACCGGCTTCCTAATTATACCTATTTTTGTACTGGCTAACTAACGTTCAATTTCCTTTATTATCCTTACACGATAAACACGTACAGAATGTCCTCCTCCTACGTCTCTTTGAATATTTCGCATATAATTAAAAATTACGTGAAAACACACGAAAACGTTATTAAAGTGTACCATTGATGTATAATGTTGCATTTGAACGAAATAAGTTTTACGTCGTTACTTTTATTCCATACAACTATATTTACGATAAAGACTTACAGTCTACGTAAGATCTACAAAAAATATCCAAAATTTTAAGGTTTAGAGAATGGAACAAATCTCTGCTCACGTACCGTTTCCTTGATTGCGTTCATAAAAGTGTGAATTTGCGTGAACATCCGCATTGCTAAAGATTTGGAATGGTCGATTGTAATTTTGACGATAACGTCGATAATAGCATCAAATATGATTTAGACTAAAATTATATCTGCGAAGAATGGCGAAGAAGAAACGAAGAAAAGCGGATAGGAAATATTATCAGGAAGCATAGGAAGCGATTAGATACATTAAAAGTAGCGTTAAGTAAGACCAATATAAGTATAAATGCAGAATGTTGGTACACGTTATCGTGCATATAAAACCGTATACCTTGTATCGAAACTCGGAAGTATAGTTGCTTTTAAAACGGATGCCCACACCCCGCGTAAAACTTCTGTTTGAATGATAGGTGGGAGTGTCCGGAAGTCAGTGGCATAGCGCGAGCTAGCCAACGTGAATTACGAATTCCTTTGTTCGTCCTTTGAAGAAAGTCCGCCCTTGTCGGCATCAAAAGAGCATTAAAACGTAGGAATAAAAAGTCTCTCTATCGACTGATATACTTTATAAGGATCTGGCTATTCTCGAGTGTGACACGGTATTACCGCAAGCGCATGCTCGTACTTTACGAAAATCATTTTCGTAAATATCGAGGTTCTCACGCAGTTCTAATAGCTCGATTTTTATTTTACTTTTTGATTTTATTTGCTTACTTGTGGATAACAAAACGTATTTAACAAAAGCAACAACGTTGCTTTATTTACAACGATTCCACAAAATTTCTAACAATCCTGATATGTCAAAGTTTTCTCAGTTCTTCGAGTTCTTCGAGTTGAGAGCTCTAATGTCCTACGTATGTAATTCGCGAAAGTCTTGAGTTTTAGAAATCCATGAAATTGTTAATTATAAAATCCGTGATTCCTGTGCAATTCTTAAAAAGTCCAAATAACTCTATTCTATAATATAAATATAATAATAGTAAAAATTGATAGTACAGCATGGTAATAGCTAAACTAAAAATTTATGCTTTATAACATTTTAACACTGAATAGTGCTTTAATTCCACTAACAGACTTAACAGCAAAATTTAATCAATAGTATGGTCACGTGATATTTCATCTTTTCACGCGAGCACGTAATTCCACTGTTCTAACATAAAAATAACGAACGCTATTCGTTTGAATATCAATTTCAATGTCTCCTACTATTAACGACAGGGTACTCGTTACTTAATTAACGACCTTAACCAACTACATTTCGATTTTATTAGCCTCGATCGAGCAACGAGCAAAAGGCAAGAGCGACCGCCGCCAGTTTCATCCCTTTTCCGTTCTTTAATCAGAATCTTCATCTATGAAACTGAAGCTTGCAGCAGCATATCGAATTAAAGTGGAAGCATGTATCGGTGAATAAAATTATAAATGTATCGGTTCGTACGTCTCTTCGCATGCATTCACGTTCGTTTTAGTTACGGTTTGTAAAAATTTTTAAGCGCCACGCCGGATCATTAATTTTTGTTAACACCGCTTCGCGAATATCGCGACAAAAGACGGAAAGAGAAAAGCGTGGTTAACGGAGATATGCACGGGGCCGATGCGTTCTCAGGACCGTATCGCGTCTCTCTGTCTGACACGAGCCACGTAATGTTTCCTGGCGGGACTGATCCGCTTTGATCGATCCATACTTGAGAGACAAAGAAGAAAATAAAACATTGAATTTTTCACGCGGACAGGAAATTGCAAGTGCTTTTTAAACATCCCTGTTTTTTAAGCGCAACTTTCCGTAATAAATCTGTTGTTAGTATGATATCGACAAATGCAACAGGGTTGCGTGTTATTACGCAAAACGGTATGAAAAATGCAACGACAAGGGTAATCGTTTCTTAGTAGCGAAGTATCGGATTGTCCGGAAAGGTTAGAAGTTTTGATATATTTTTATATTTTTGTTCATCTTCGCGCGGTAAAGAGTGACATGTTTTTGTAACTAATTCGATTTTATCATGAAATCTCGTAAATGATCGATAAAGAATCGTTCCGTATCTACGTTAGTGTAATGCGAAGGAACACCGTCGTATAGAAATTTGCAAATATAACTACGCGTTAAACGATTATCCTTAGGTGTTACATCTGTAATTAAATCCTTTGAGAAGGATCTTGGTTTCCAGATTAATCTTCAGACGACTAGGATAACAGTCTGCCTGTTGCAATAGTTAACAACGAAATTACTTGGAATATCTGTATTTAGTATAATTATGTTCGTATAATTAATCGATCGTGCCACGTCTATTACACGCTTTTCTTATTAGTACGCAGATTCTGCAAGCGATGAATTTTTATAAACAATGTTTTGTTTATTTATTGTATTGGATTAAAATCCTTGTTAACGATTTTCCAATTTATACATCAAACGACGAATAGGACATTGTAAAGGGTTTGTAGTAACGTACTATGTAATCGAAAGTAGAACGTACGTTAAAAGAATATTGCTATCAGTAGCGAATTTTATCGTTGAACGAATTAAATAATCGAACGACTAATTTCTTTTAATTCGAAAGGTTCGACTTTTACTTCAAGTACAAATAAAAATATTTCATTATCTTTTCTATGTTTATACCACTGCTCAAATGTTACAGATTTTTCCACTTGTTCTTGCCATCGAATAATACGTTATATAAGTTTTAGACACTCGGTTGACATTTTCAATTTCGATGATCGATACAACTAATACATTTTACACGGTACAATGTATGTGAGTAGATATCTGAGATTCCAAATGATCGTATTTATCTTTTACGATTATTCCACGATACAAAATTATCTATTTCGCTATTCGTTTACTTCTTTGCACAGTCCTTCGCGAGTAATAGCTAGTGATTATTATTTATGTAATATCGTGGACGAAAGGCCTAAGAAATATCGGGCGAACTATGAACAATGTCGCGAGAGCCGAGGCGCCGTCGGGCCCATCAATGTGTCATCGGTCTTTTCAAGTGCATAGTTTCGTGGAAAAGACCTACGTGACCCTGGCTACGAGCGTCTGCAGAACACGTGTGCGGTGGGCCTAGGAAAAAGGCAATAGAATGCGACAACGGCCAGAGTGTGAGTCGAGAAACAGAGTGTGAGTCGAGGAGCCGAGTGCGAGTTGAGCGGAGACAGAGTTTGCGAGTGGCGTTGCCGAGAGAGTGTTGATTGCGTTTTGGTAAAAGTCGAGTCGCTATCTAGTTATTTAGTTGCGCTGTTTTCTGTACGTTTGGCGTGAATAGTTCAGGTTGAACAACAATCGTCTTTTTCTGTCTGATTAACATCTCTATTGTCCACTCCTTGTAAATACATTATATCACGATATTACATATTTTTGGGGGCTCGTCCGGGATTGGACAAGACAGAAAACGAAACGGTTTAACAGAGCTATTCGAGCTAGTTGTGAATTTACCGGTACGCGGTGCGGTAAAAGACGATATCGTTGACTGTTTAAGTTTGTGTAGTGTGAAAAATGGCAAACGTTGGGGGCGAACGATTGTCGGGTGAAGAGGGTTCGACGCTGGAGGAGCTGAGGAGTAAGCTCGCGCGAATGAACCTCCCTATATCGGGTGCGAGGTCAGTGCTGATTGCAAGGCTGAATCGGGCGTGTAGGGCTGGACAATCGTATCGTAAGGGATCGACGGGCGGTGAAGAGCTAACCGGTCAACGAGATTTAGGAAACGTACAGAGAGCTGAGCGTGATTGTAACGAAGATGAAGATGTTGAGAAAATGAATACGAAGGAGTTGAAGGAGCGCCTCGCTAGTTTGGGTTTAAAAACGACGGGCAGAAAAGTAGAATTACGCGCACGGCTACAAGCGGCCATGGATGGTAACGACATATCGTCGGAAGAAGAAAGCGACGACGAAAGTGAGGATGAAGATGACAAGAAAAACGCAAGAGGATACAAGAGAGATACGCGAAGGGTGTGAGGCGAATGAAAAGAGTGTGAGTGTTTGCGTTTCGTCCCGGGACTACCGGTGGACTCGTCAGTAAGGCTATGCCCGGTAGTCCCTGCCTTAGACGTAGAGGGAGTCTCGCTAGGTGCGGTATTTATATCAATCGCTCGTATATTCGACCAGCGAGTTAGACAGACAGACTCGTTGTCGTCGTAGCCCTCTAGTGTTGGCGGTTGGTACCCGCGGATCGCCCGGGAGGTGTTGCGCCGCGTTGATGCCTCGACCTGTCGGCGTCCTGTTGATACCGATCCGCCACACAGCCTCCCCCTAGCGCTATAGCGTGACCCCAAAGCTATATAGCGCGATACAAGTTAGAGGGAATGGCTCGTCGTCGATGATGGAAGGCTGATCGTCGTGGGGACGAGGTGGTTGTCGCCTCCTCTGACGTGCTGCTGGAGGTGATGCCCATGAACTATTGCAATGGCTACATCACTTCCTGGCTTGGTCGTCGTCGGTGGTTGGCTCCTTTCCTGACTCCTTCTCCAAAGGTGCGTGTTCGTTGTCGGTGGTCACCAATGAGGCTAATGAAAAGAGAGGGAGAGTGTTTGCGTTTCGTCCCGGGACTACCGGTGGACTCGTCAGTAAGGCTATGCCCGGTAGTCCCTGCCTTAGACGTAGAGGGAGTCTCGCTAGGTGCGGTATTTGTATCAATCGCTTGTATATTCGACCGCTAGCGAGTTAGACAGATAGACTCGTTGTCGTCATAGCCCTCTAGTGTTGGCGGTTGGTACCCGCGGATCGCCCGGGAGGTGTTGCGCCGCGTTGATGCCTCGACCTGTCGGCGTCCTGTTGATACCGATCCGCCACAGGTGTATCAGGACCGTGATGAATATTGTCGAAGGGCATGTGTTGGTTCGACACAGAGTTTTAGAGACGTTGAAGATGCATTAGAGTCGTTTAGTGGCGACAAAGGTGAAAATGTCGAACGATGGTTCGAGTCGTTCGAGGAAGTCGCTGATACGTGCATGTGGTCGGATGGGCAGAAGGCAGTCTACGCCAGGAAGCTGCTGAAGGGATCAGCGAAAATATTTGCGAGCTTCGAGTGTCATGCCAGGACTTGGCATGAGTTGAAGAGGGGGCTAGTGAAAGAATTTTCGAGGAAAGTCAACAGTAGGCAAGTACATCAGAAACTTGAAGAAACAAAAAAGGAGAGTGATACATAGTACATGTTTGGCTTACATGTACCGCATGCTCGAAATAGCCAGCCATGTGGACATAGAGGAGGAAGCAAAGGTGGAATACATAGTGGATGGAATAATAGACGACGAGAACAATAAGGCTATATTGTACGGCGCTACGTCAATCAAAGAGTTGAGGAAGAGGTTAGTGATGTACGAAGAGCAGAAGAGTCGCAGAGCAAAGTCGATTGTGAAGCCGGCTAAAACCCAGAAGAACGGGAAGCCCAGTCAATCTGTAGATGCAATGAAGAAAAGAAGATGCTTCATTTGCGGTAGTGAGGATCATCTAAGTGTTAAGTGTCCGGAGAGGGGAGAAGGTGTTAGGTGTTCCGAGTGCAGCGGATTTGGACATATTGCAGCGAGGTGTACGGCACGACCGAAAGAGACTTGCGTAGTGTCAAGATCCGAAAAGGGGAAGTATGTGAAGGAAGTAATCGCAGGAATTAAGCTTCTATTCTCTGAAATTACTCTCAAATCTCAGAGTCAACCCTTCAAATTCTCCACACTGAATCTTCGATTCTTAATATTTGTAATATCGTAGAATAGCTTTGATTGGAGATCGGCTGAAATTAGAAAACACCGTGTACGTCGTCTTTCGTGGTTTGTTTACATCCAAGAGCGCCTAGTAACAGTGACGCGAGAAAAGATAAGCAGCGTCGAAACAGAAGTACGGTTCCACATTTCAAGGAGTGGCAGTCGAGAGGCCAGAGTATGCGAGCCGAAAAGTGTGCGTGTGTGTGTGTGAGAGAGGACGAGAGCAAGAGCGAGCACGACCGAGCAGGAGTGTATTGGCGAAGATCAGAGCTAATTGAGTCGTCGAAGAGTAGAGTCGTTGGAGGTTTCGAGTCGTCGAAGAGTAGAGTCGTGAGAATTGATAGAGTTGTTAGAGAGAGAGTGTGTGTGTGTGTTAGATTCGTTGTGACGAGAGTGATCAAATAACTGCAAAGTTATTTGATATAGATACGAGTATTGCATTTAGTTTCCGTTAAATAAATATCGTTCTCTGTCCAATTTATATTTGTATATTCAATTTAATATTAATAAATTGTAAGTAATCGGAAAAAAATTTCTATCCTTATTTTCCGATATTACATATTTGAAGCATAAATTAAAAATCGACACATTGACTACTTCAAAGAAATTAGCCCGAACGAGACATAACTCGTTCATCGTGGTTTTCGCGCGAAGTAAATATGCGGTTTCTCAATCGTTGTGAGATTCCAACGACGTTAATTCTGTCGAAACGGCGACGCGCGACGACGATCGCACATTCTGTTGCTAGCGAGTGCTTGCAAATCGCGACGATATTGAGCGTAAAGACTAAGCGCAAAAATAGAGGACACTCGGCGGGGAATTGGAAATGCTCGATGACGAAAGGTATTTCAAGGTGTAATTACATCCACCTCCAATTGGATCGCACCTTCGTTCGGTTGCTAGGTCAACAACCTTCGATGTTATTCAAATAATGCAACGGCTGGGGCAGCCGGTAGCGAGTCGTAAAAGTTTCAATAAAACACGTTCCTGCTAGTGAACGTATGTTAAGACTTACACCGAGTTTTATTTCGCTACGCCGTTTACTAGTTCGAAACGATCGATTGCATAATAGTAGCTGTTTCTTTCATCTCGGAAACACGATCGTAAACGGTGACAACGGTGATCGTGTTAATTTCCACGCAAACTTTGTAAACATTATACGTCGCGACGCTCTCGTTAACGCGTCATTCCCTCCAACTCGAAAGTCTTGCAACTTTGGTGATCCGTTTTCTGTGTAAAATTGGTTACGAGCATCAGGGGACTTATCGTCGTAATCGGTAAATTGTTTATTAAGGATCTACAGCTTTTAAGGATTTCTTTCTAGAGATTTAGAGATTAGAAGTTTCATTAACGCGTTATCGTGTCTCTAACTCGATCTTTTTTCGTGTAAATTGGTCACGAGACTTACGAGCTTCGTTGTAAATAGAAGATTAGTAATATTTCGTAGTTTCGTGATAGTATATAGACATTTTAGTGCTTAAACGCGCAATTTTTAGTTCGCTTTTCGCTCGCATCGGCGCTATGAAACGGATCAATATCTCAACACTTTCCTTTAGTTCTACGAATCATCTTTCGACCGGCTTTTCTTGGCCTACCGTTTCCTAACGCTGTCCTAATACTATCGTCTTGCTGAGATCCTTTTTCCGATTGTATCTTCTGCTTATTTTATTATAAATCCGAACTTTCATTCACGTCGTATGTTTTACAGCGTAAAATCCGCTAGAGCGTTCCAATAAATGTAACCAGTAGGTGCTCTAATACTCAAACCCACCTGTGCGTATCTCTGCATATTTGCTGAAAAAAAAGAAGAATCTTACGTTACATTTTCAATATGCGTAATAAGCCGAAAATTTCTCTGATGCTAATCCTTCGTAACAAAAGGATGGCATCACTATATGCATGAAAATAGCATTTGGCAATCGTTAGAAACACGATACATGGATATATATGTAGTTGCCAAATTAACCTTCGCGGTGTTCAAAGTGAACGGCTAGAAACGATTGCTTTTTGCTATACGCGCATGGTTCGATTGCACCATAATTCGTTATTAAGACGTTTCGAGAGAGGCAAAGGATGTGGTGTCGCAACGTGTTGCGCTCGCACAATGCTCCTTGGATAAAATTCCCGGAGCGCGTATTATCGCGTACGCCGCGCGAACGCGTTGAACCTTCGCGCAAACAATGAGAGCGTGAAGGCGAAAAAATAGCGTCGAGCACGTAACATTCGGCCTGATATCGTTGATTGGCCGCGAATCGTCAACATGCACGGGACAGTTTTACGTAAAGACATTCGATCCGTACAATTATGTTAAGACGTCGACCATAGAACGTACTACGTTGATGCAATTAAAATTTCAATGAAACAGGAGAACGCGCTAATAACTAGTCACCCCGTTGTTGACCATAACGTACAAATACTTTTGTTTAAGAGCTGCTCGTTAGTGTTTACCGCGTGCAGCGATTAAGTGACGAACAAATTACGTTCAAAGGGTATAGAGCTCGTTCTCGATTAAAATTCTCCTAACTTTCTAATGGTATTAGAAATTATAACTTGAACGTATGTACGCGACTGGCAATAAATATCAGGACCGCCGCGGATATTTAGTATAAATCGAATATGTGTTCCATTGTCCTTAATTTCTTTTATTATCGATTATTATTATTATAATTTTTATATTAATATTAATATTATTTAATATTTTAATATTAATATTATTTAATATTTTAATATTAATATTATTTAATTTATTCTATTATTGATTCGTTCCATTCCGTTTACGTCATAATACGTAGCCTGCGGATTTTTACGCATATTTTTCAGAATATAAAGGAAGCGAAAGAAAAAACTAGAAGCTGGATAAAAAATTGTTTTACCTCGATTAAACGTTACAAAGCGTGCTACTTTCCGATGTTTTATATATTTCCACGTGTCACACGTGTACTTTGCAATTTTGCCCTTTCAGATTTCACAGAAATGCATAAAACTTCCGTGACCTAATTTTTTGGCACGTGCACGTGCTTCAAAATAAATTCGATGATATTAAATACCAGATTATAGGAACCAGAAATGAAGAGTTCTACAACGATGGAATGGGTAAATGATTGTCGATCAGACGAAAGACAATAGCAAACAACGATATAGCGATGATTAATTAATGTAAGATTTTTTCCTTTCAGCAAACAAAAATAGAACTTAACGAACTCAGTAATTGATAAATGATTACGTATAAGATAAGTGCATTTTCCAACTGTGAGTCATAGTTAACGTTTAGTTTAGCCTAGATAGGATCTTAGCTTTGGAGTAAATAAGTATAATAGTAGCAAAAAATCGATAGAATTGTTAAAAGGCTGTGACTAATCCTGGTCGACTGGTCAGTTATCATCTGAATCTATTGTTATTCTGCTAGTATACTTTTCGAATCATTTTCAGCTATTCTATGGGCAAGCATTCGTTTCTTTCGCGCATGCCACGTATCATTCGCTCATTAACTCGTTTTTGAAAGCTTTTACCGGCGAATGAAAAACGTAACGTACACTTGCATAATGCGTTCGAAGTGTTCGTTCGTTCAATATTCATGTAAAGGTTAGGCGATACGCGTGATAAGTCGCGATGCTACGAGATGTGATTAGATGCGGATGTTAATGTCTTGTAAATACCTTTCCTCGACTATGATAATCATCGAACACTAAGAATTTCGCAAATCGATGCAATTAATCGGTGATCTTGTGGGAAGAAATTTCGATATCACGATAATGTTAACGATAGTATGTTAATTACGACTAGTACCGTTACTGTTACATTGTTTCATAATTCGTATTAGTTTAATATAGTCAACGACTCCTCCGCAAGCATCCGTGCAAGTGTTATTTATTATTATGCTCACCTTCTATTGGAAAGTTCTTGCCTTGCTCAGCAAGTCTTTTTGATTTTTTTCCTGTAGAACTTCCGCGTGTTACCGATTTTTATGCTATGTACGTGTTTGTAGGAGAACTTTCTCTGAGCCGCGAAGTTTTCTTTCGACGATTCAACGATCGAAAATCAAAGAGAACCAATGTTCTCTCTTTCGATAAAGTATGTGATGATAGCCATTGCCAAAATTATTGATATATTTATCTGGTTGAAGACAATCTAGCAAATTATACAGCAAGCCTAATGAAATAATAATAATCTTTATCATTAAATTGCGCCATTATTTCATAATTTCATTGAAGGATAATAGAAATTCACGAAGCCTTCAAATTGGATTTCATATTATAATAATGTAAACATCGTTTGACGGTATTATCTGGTTGTGAATAGGGTTGATTTGATTCAGACAGCGCCAGTCATCATGACATCGACTTCCTATCTCGTTATGTAACATTCATCAGAATAACAGACGCAATTACCGTCACTGAATTATCTTAATGACATTCGTTATTAATGAGTAAGTGTTTTCGACATACGTCGGAGGTCGCAAATCTTGGATCATCTTTCTTTATTATCTGTTTAGATCCAATCCAGTTCCTTCACAGAACTTCTTTCCCTTCAATTTACCTAATTTAATAATTCTTCAAACTTTTCTCATTTTCATTTCTCATTGCATTGTTTATTATATATTCTACAAACCCGTATGAACACAACGCAATAAATTGACACGATAAAAGCGTTGAGATAATAACCACGAGACAATACTCGACAATAATAATACGAGACAATAATAATCGAAAAGGCTGATGAAACAAAGGAATGAGTAATTTGTAAAGACAGGAAAACAGCAATTAACGTACATCCAGCTACAATTGAAAATAACTTTCTTCGCTTTAAATGAAATTCCAGTCAAATACGTTTTATCAGACTCGACTAACAATCAATATTATTAGCTCAATAAATACTCGAGATTCCCAATATTTTTTGTCGAGTTTCAAATAGAAAGTTAATTACTCGCTTGTCGGAACGTCCATCGGCATCGAAGACCGTGAACCAATCTACGTTATCTTCTCCTTCGTTTCAGGCTGTCGCTGGCGATACCAGTCAACCGCGAAGGTTACTCGAGATGCAGCATGTACGATGTAAATTACACGGAAATTTTGCTAAATGGAAGCCACGTACCGGACCCATCGTGGCCAACGAAAGATTGCCAACAAGGATGGGAATTTAATTATACCACCGTCCCTTATGCGTCTGTGGCATCCGAGGTGACAGAAAATGTTCGACTTGTAATTTCCTGCTTTTTGAATATTTTATCTGTTCCTATCAGTCAATCCCTTTATACTGTGTATGTCGTATTCGATTATTTGCATGATCTATTTCGATAAAAAATAAGCGTAGTGTACAATTTTTGGAAAGAAAGAAGAACGATGGAAAGGGTCGAATAAACGTTTGTGGAAAGATCGATAGTTCAGAAGTGGGAAAATTAACAATGTCGATTTCCACAGAGGAAAATTATAGTACGTAACAGAATTACTAGTACATATTGCAGTAATAATTAGTAAAAGTAATCTCTACAACATACTGTAAAACTGTTGTTATGCTTGATTTACGACTGACGTTTCTACAAGTATATGAATTTTGCAACAGAACTCACGTTGCCATGCAACAATTTAAATGAAATTGAAAACCATTCAAAGTTACGAAGAAAGATGCTTAAATACATATGAATATACATGAGGTCATACATATTTATTTTTCAACTGCGGCGTTTATATCAAAGAGAGGGAGAGAGACAGAGAAAAATTAATTTTCCTGTTTTATAAGAATTTCATGCAAGATAAAAATATGAAACTTTAAGATAGTTGGATTTATATATACCATTGAATATTTATAATATTTAAAGGTAGTTAGTTCGCAATTGTTACGCCGGGAGACTCTCTGCCTGGCCCAGGTCACACACCGCGGGCCAGACGGACACCAGATGTCCGCTCTTCCGTACGGCGTACCCTCAATAGCCTTAAGCATCCGTCATAAACCTGAGTCACTTGCCTGCTAAGGTCCTTCAAACAAACATCTGTTTCCGAGGAATTTCTCGAGACTATTGTCTACCACGGCTTAACTAAGGAAAGTTGGTTTTTCGCACGTACGCTGCAACTGTCCTCCCACTAACCACTTTCTCTCGAGGGCGGTTAAGACCCTTCGTTTAACCAATTAGAAACGAAGCCTATTCCCTCACTCTCCTAAATAACATCGGCACCAACAAATCCGATGGTCCCGTGCGCTAGACACACCCATCCTTAGCTTTCCTCCGACACATCATCGTCTCCCAGTACTGTACTGATTTTACATCCATCGAACGGTCAACATCCTTCGAGCGGGTATACACACCCGCAGATCAGTCACTCACTCATCTCGTACATACGCACCAGTGTAACTATCCTCGTTATAAGTTGTGGAATAAACGGTGAAATATAACTTACTACTGTGTCATATTCATTCAACCACCTCTGTTATTTTAATCGAAACAGGGGAACGACTACTTCGCGGCGTCGATTCACCGAATCGTAGCGAGAATTTACGCCTCTCGCTGACGCGTTTTCCTCGCGACCGCGTCTCTCCGCGAACGGTCGTAACAGCAATCATTTTCTATACTAATATTTTCCCTCTATACTCGCGATCAATTATAATTTTGTTTTCTCTTTTAACGAGACAATATTCTGATTACAAAGGATTAGTTGTTCAAAATTGCTTTTCATTTCTGGACAACTATAGCATACCAGGGTTTTCATAAATTTTCACTTCACAACGGAAAGCGAAGGTAACGAATGAATGGTTCTACAACGAACGCTTCCACAACTATAAATCTATGTATATATATACATACATACATGTATATGGTTTTAATTAAAATGAACATCTTCTTCTAGCAAACTTATTTAAAATTCGTAAAAATATCACATAATAATATAAAACAATCAAGTAACATTTTAAATATTCCATTGAAAATTCTAATAAATTGTTTAATATAAGATCGATATAATTCATGCTGAATTCATTGTCTGATATCCATAATACAGGCAATTTATAATACAAAATTTTATTATAACTCTACATGAAAAAATTTCAATTATAATACTGTAGAAATATATTTTCCAGTTATTGTTCTAATATCAGTATACTGAAGAGAAAATCTAGACTAGTCTCTGTCTTGAAAGATATTTTATACCCTGAAAGTACAGCGTTAAGACCCTGATTGAAACTTTTGAAGAGACTCTGTTGAAACGTAAGAACGCTGATTGAAAGTTCATCAGACGAGTCATTGAAACGAGTTTTCTTGATCGAATAGCAAGTTTGTCCTGCAGACAGCATTCCAATTGTGAAAATCGAGACCAAAGAAACTCAGGTGACGTGCATTAACCCTGAATCGATGACTCAAGCCGAGGTTGGAAAAACTTACAATTTGTTGGACAAAACAAGGCCAAGTTGACGAGATTCGTGAGCAAGTGGCTGGTTCGTTAATGATTTGGCGTTCGAATTTTCTTATTTCTATTCTAATTATCAAGGTCGATTAAACGATTGATCACGAATATTCGACGGAAATATTGAGAAAGAAGGCTCGATCTGTACGAATGTAAATCGTATTTTAATCAATGACTTGAGAAAGTGAGGTATTGATTGAAACTAAGATAAGTGATACTAATTCGTTTCGAGCGCGTAACAAATTACATCATCGGATTCATTGATTTGCAAATAATTCTATATTCAGTTCCGTATTTATAATCGAGCGTAGCGAAGATAAAATGAAAGGGACGTGATTATC
>NW_022884458.1:0-26901 GCF_011952205.1 Bombus bifarius
GCTGTCACACACTCTAATTAGAAAAGGATCATGAAACATTCGGTTTATGATATTATTTGTTTGTAAATCTTCCTGCTTCCGGAAACTTTTTTAAATATGAAAATATTTATATACAAAATTAAATATTTTTTTCAATATCAACACTTCTTGCGTTTATGTTGTCCTAGTCAGAATTATATTATTTCGTGTATCCTGTTGCTTTTTATACGATAGTCCTCCCGTTGGCCGCGGATTCGTTATCAAGCCTGAGGCCCTCGTCACTAGTGTAACTATCGACAATAAAGGTACCCCACGCGCGACCGGACGATGGAGAACTTCAACGCAGAACCGCTACCTCCCGCGAGCCCTCCCCGGGAGGGCGCCTCGAGCTCGGACTCGGAGATTCAGACTCGACATATATATTATTATATATATTATATATACTATTATATCTATATAATATATGTATTTATATCTAAAAATATACGTACAAATATATCTATTTAAAAAAATAAAGTTGACCGTCATATATCGCCAATAATATCGCGTGCGTATAAAGAAACTAATTACATTTAATTCCTTTTTTACATTTATTTACTTTTTATTATTATTTTTTTCACAACTAATTACATTTAATTATTACATTTACATACATTTAACTATTATTACATACATTTACATACATTTAATTATTATTTTTTTCATAATTATATCTCGTTTGAAATATTTTTCGACATAATTAATTGTTTCAAAAACACATATTCCAGCCTTCTAAATGATTTATTTTGCGTATTATACGAATTATTCCATCTATAAATAAATTGTTCTCTCTACGCACAAACACGCACACAGTCTGTTAATTACACGAGTTAATTGTAACATTTTTCTCGATAAGTTGACAGAGCAAGGAAAATGAGCGACGAACATACCTACAAACTAATCTACTTCAATGCCCGTGGTCGTGCCGAACATATACGGTACATATTTGCATATACTGGCATCGAGTATACCGACGAGAGGATCCCCGAAGAACTCTGGCCTGAATACAAGGATTGTAAGCGTGAAGAATCGATTTTTACTTTCATCGTTCAACTCTCAGGTATCTACCATTTACTCAAACTTTTCTGTATATAAAACTTTCGTTTCACGTGCAGGCTAAACTTACTTAAAGTAAAATTTCATACGGAATAAAGTCGAACTTTTCATTAAGTTTTGCTTCCGTAATATCGTGTTTATCGAATACCAACTTAATTCACTTACGATTCTCGAATTTTTGTGTTGCAATCTTTATTGTTTTCAATGAATCGAAGCATTTCGAATATTTTGAGAAAACCGTAAATAGGTGACTTAAAATAGGAATACAAAAATACTTCTACGTTTCTCGTTAATTTAAAAACTTTTTAGGACTTGTCGGAAAAAAAGGATAAAAAATTGAAATCAGTTCGGAAATGAACAAGAACATAGCTAAAAAGTCGAAAGAACAAAGCAGACATAAAATTCGATCTTCTGTTGCGACATTTCTATCGTAAATGGTATAATAAAAGTTTTACGCAGCATAGTCTTCGATATAATCTTATATGTCGCTTGCAAATAGAGAAACAAAAAATCAACGTAAGTCTGTAAATCAATCCTGTCGGTGTAAAACACAAAATTACGTTCGCAATAGACATTCGATTTATATTCCTTGCATTTCAATTTTCATTACAAGAACCGTGTACATTTTCTAATATTTTTTCCGTGTCTGGTATTATCTTTTATCCTTGATTTTAAAAACTTTAGGTTCTTCCCAACAGTCAAAAACACGCGATACCCTGTCCATCGTAATCGTAAGAAAAGAAAAAAAGGAGAAAGAAGACATTTCTGTATTTCTTTACTAGGCCATGTTGATTAAAACCGAAATGATTTCGATTCATCGATTCACAAGAACGCAACGGCCTCGGAAGCTGTGTTGTGATTTCCTATCGATCGTTTCCCTCTACACAGTGTTCATATGAGCCATGTTTGTTCTTAGCAATGCCTTATAAAAAGCTGCCTGCGCTGGAGATAGACGGGAAACCGGTAGCGCAGAGTAACGCTGTGGCGCGATACTTGGCGAGGAAGTACGATCTAATGGGAAAGAACGAATGGGATGCGATGATATGCGACGTGCTCGTCGATACTCTTGGAGATTTGAAGCAAGGTGAATAACTGATGAGATGACTTTGCATTTGTCTCACCACAGAGACAGACGTTCAAGAATTCATTGTGAAAAGACGAGTACAAACAAGATACGTATGTCTTTCCGTTAAGCGAATGTTACAGTTTGTTTGCAAAAGTCAGTTTTTAGATTATAGAATCGTAGATAGAATTTAGAGGATAAAAACTTTTAGTAGTCACTTTTAGTTTAGTAAATTCTTATCGACAATAAGCAGACTACGTTATGATACAACGATTCCAACTGAAGATTTCTATCGACATCACGAATTCGATGGCTTCCAAAAATCGTGTCTTTACACCGCCAACGTAACGTCACGCCAGTCGAATCGAAAAATTATTACTAGACAGAGAAGGTGAACAATAAACGAGGTAAATAGGCTACCGATTGAATAATATCATAACGATCGTATCTCTGGCTTTTGCTTGTCTTTTATATTTGTTTCAAATGTATAAAATATAATCGTATCGATATCGTCCACGATTAAAGCCATCCATCCGCCATCGACGAGGAACGAACGATTATATTTTATCATTTATGCGAATCCTTCTCTTCTCTTCTTTCTCTATTTACGCCCCTCGCCTTGCTTCGTACCGCCGATGATTCACAATTCGATGCACTTGAACAGCTGGAACGTCGCAGATTTTTCCGTACGATAACAAACGTGTTTTTGATGGCCTGCTTTAAACCGTGACGATCGCCATGACGTGCATCAATTGTCGAATGATGTAGTGCGACGATACTCCTACGCAACTTTTTTTTACGCTGTTTTTTCCTCTATTTTTTCTTTCTGTGTGTTATCACATGATCATGAGATACCTGTATAGAAGATGCAAAGAGTCTGTGAAGAATTTACAGATATTTAAGATTATCATAATGTTTAACCAAAAGCTAAGACGCAAAATATTGCTCAAGATGTAATTATGTAATATTTACTCAATTTCTAGAAGACTGTTTATATCTTGTTGTTATTCTTGATATGGAGATAAATATAGTATACTTTATTAAGACCTAGATAAAAGACTTTTTTCTCGTTTCTCTTCTCTTACTTAATCACTAAGAGTTATATAACGTTTATTCGATAATTCTGCTTCTCCTGACCTTTCCACAAATGGTTGTTTATATCTCGACATTCTTGGTACTTTTAATCAAATTTTAATAACAGTACTTTACTCGTCAGAAGTAAATAAAAAAGCTCTAAGTAGAAGCAAGGATTTACTTACCTTTCCTTTCTCGAATCTCAGTTAGCAATGTTGTTCCTCTTGAAAGATTTTCCAAGTTTCCAAGACAATTTCCACGCTGGTAACATTGTATATATTTCAAGTATCGTGAACCACAGGAACTTGTTGAGGCAATATTGAAGAAAGCAAAGAGAATGAAGAAATTGTAGGAACTATGAGAGGCTACTCCTTCTTTCACAACTTATTTTCTCTTCGTTTGGGGGGAAAAACACAAATGAACGTAACGGTTGGTTTCAGCTATCTGCTACTATCGCATGGAGGAGAATCCTGAAAAGAAGGAAGCGAGGAAGAATCAACTTTTGAACGAAACAATACCATTTTACTTGACTAAATTCGACCAGATTATTGGCGAAAATGAAGGATATATCATTCCTTCTACCGTAAGATTTTTTATCCAAATTTAATGTTAAAATTTTTAGTCTTTGTACAAACTGGGCCATGTTGTCCATAAAAAATTATTGAAACTTTGTTGCGACAAGACAGCTTTAATTGTTGAGAGCAGAGTGTATCTTTAAAATTCATTCCTGTTAGTTTATGTACAAATGAATTTGCCAAGATTTTCACCTTTAAGATAATTATTCATGTATCTTCCTCATCAAGTTTGATAGAAATTATTACTATCGTAATCAAAGCAAAGATTAAGATATGTAAAATCATTTCTCTGGATATGACACTCTTGTTTAATGAGTGATAAATGATACCATTCGAAATATCATATTTATATAATATATAATGATACTTATAAGTGTAATCACTTAAGTACAGATATCTGAATTTTTCTCACCGTCACTGACATAGATACGTATTATCGTTCCTTAGATTACTTGACCAGTTTATTTCTTTCATCACTGTGTTATTATATAATAATAATAAATAGTCACATTAAATTAATTTAGTATGATTATGTTGTTTAATAATACGTGTTTCATTGCAAAATATTTAGTTAAAATGTGTATCGAATCGTTGTAATTCCAAAGATGTCAATTGATGTAATGTAATAATAAAGTATAAAGTATAATAAAGTATAAAGTATAATAAAGTATAAAGTATAATTTCGTCTGTGGTATAATCTTTCTATTCCATTTTGTTACGTCGCACCGCGAGCAATATGGCAACCAGATGTCACCGGATACTCGCAGCGTATCCTCCATAGTTTCAAGTACCTTCCATAAATCTCATAGATTTCCTAGAAAAGGTCCTTCAAACCAAACAAACGTCTGTTTCCGAAGAATTTCTAAAGACTATTGTCTACCCCGACTGGACAAGGGAAAGTTAGTTTTTCTCACGTATGCTGCAACTTTCCTCCCACTAACCACTTTCTCTCGAGGGCGGTTAAGACCCTTCGTTAACCAATTAACAACGAAGCCACTTCCTTCACTCTCCTAACTAAAATCGTCACCAACAAATCCGATGGTCCCGTGCGCTAGACACACCCATCCTTAGCTTTCCTCCGAGACAGCATCGTCTCCCAAGACAGTTCTGATTTCACATCCTTCGAACGGTCAATATCCTTCCACCGGGTAGGACACACCCACAGATCAGTCACTCATTCATCTCGTACATATTCTCAACGCGAGAATTGATTGTAATTTCAACAAATAAATAAAAAAAAAAAATCTCGTACATACGCACCAGCGTAACTGCCTTCGTTATAAGTTGTTGGAATAAACGGTGAAATATAACTTACTATACTGTGTCATATTCATTTAACCACCTCTTATCTTAACCGAAACAGGGGAACGACTACTTCGCGGCGTCGATTCACCGAATCGTAGCGAGAATTTACGCCTCTCGCTACTGCGACTGCGTCTCTCCGCGAACGGTCGTAACACATTGATCGACAGAAGTACTAAACTCTAATAACATAAATTTATATATTTTCTATTTCCCAGCCACCAGTTTTATAGATTTTTCTATCTTCTGTACTACTTTTATCCCTTTTATTTTTTCTTACATGAGATTATTGTAAATTTAATATCATTTGTTCGCAATATTTGTTATTTATCTTTCATTGAATTTGAAATTTCGCGCTTCAATGTTGTGTGTTGTTCGTCGTTTTATCGAACGATGTTTATCGAATTAGTTTATGAATACATACATAATCATTAAAGAATCTATAAACCTTACTAGTTTGTTTTTACTAAGTTTTGTTACAGAAAACATGTTCTCATAAATTTTCAACTTTAATTTATGGAAATTTATTAACCTTAAACTATAAAATCATTCAATGAGTCTTTCCGGATGTTTTTATGTAGTCATAATTTCACATATCAGCACAGCTCCACCAATAGGATAAGAGTTACGTGGAAGCAACAGGGGGGAAGAAGAACATATAGAGATCTAAAGGTTATTTTTGTCTCATTCAAGTTTCTGTTAACCGGCTTGGAAATTTCCTGTGCTTGTTTCGACTTTGAAGTCTTAAAAAAAAAATTGTAAGTAAATAGTATATATATAGTATATATATCCTGAGTCAAAGTTTCTCTTTATAAATAATAAACCGTTTAAAAACTATATTTTGTATGTTTTTTCCTTATTCATAATTAAATAATAAATATGAAATACTTCTACAGAAAGCCGACATCCTTCAATTAACCGAACAGCAGATGATTTAAAAATTAGTAGTTGAAAGAAATAAATGTTATTACATGTTCATAATTGATCGATAAATTTAAATATACAATTAGAAAATGTTTCTTCTTTATTGATAACTAAATAATACAGATAAGATACAAGATACTTGTACGAAAAGTCGGCGCGTCGTTCAATTAACGGAACAGCAGAGGATTTGAAAATTAGTAGTTGAAAGAAATAAATGTTATCATATGTTCATAATTGATCGATAAATTTAAGTATGCAATTAGAAAATGTTTCTTATGTTTGGAAGAATATATAATCACTGCTGAATGTTTTGTAGTTACGAAAGTTGCATACAAACATACATTGTACATACGACTAGTAATGGTACTAAATTACTGTTAGAGGGTCTTGGGTGTATAGAACCATATGGTTAAATTAATACTAGAGATAACGAATCGCGCGAATGTAATTAATATTTTGAAGTGCGTTGTTTGCATTAATTGATAGTTTTCTTATAAACTTTTTTATAAACAATTTCATTGCTATAGAAAAAAGATATGCTGCCGGTAATATGTCTATCCTACTTAAATAGAAAGTGCAATATTTTGTTATAATATTTGGCGCAAGTTTATACATTATTACATCCAAAAATAATATTCTTTTTATATCTAAGCTATATTAAAATATAAAGATACAAATAGCTATGCGAGTAGTTAGTAGTTGATGCTTTTCACTTAAATTGTCTTATACTTCATAATTTGTAATAATATAATTCTTGTCATCAATGATTCTTCGTTTTTACTTTGTATATATTATACTTCCAGGAAGATGCCGCTCTATAAATTGACTTACTTCCCAGTTACGGCATTGGCAGAACCAATCCGTTCTTCTTCAGCTATGCTAGTATTCCATTTGAAGATGAACGTATCAAAAAGGACGTCTGGCCAGAAATAAAGCCCTGTAAGCTTAAAATTTAAAGAAGTTCTGTTTCTTAAATCTCATCTTTCCTAATTTAACTAAAGTAGCTAAATAAAGTAGAACACAATTATGCAGAGTATAACAGAGATTATTGTTTACTCTCCATTGCTCTATAAGATATGTGGGAGAACAATAGGTATTGTTAAGGAGACAATGCCCTTTGTTTGCTGATAAATTATCAATAAATTAAATTATATCTTTCCAAAACAGATAACAGGAAGCTAGATATTTAAGAAGCATCATAATCTGTTTGTTCGATAGAATCTTTGATTCTATTAGTTGTATGTTTTTAGTGACTCCTTATGGCCTGCTTCCTATGCTCGTAGCTGATAGAAGGAAGGTTGCTCAGTCTACAGCTATTTGCCGTTACTTAGCCAAACAATATGACTTAACTGGAAAGACTGACTGGGCAAATCTTCATATTGATGCCACTGTTGATACTATTCATGATATTCGTCATAGTGAGTATCCAGTGCTGTTTTGCATAAATCTTATGAGAATCTTGATAACAGATAGTACATATCTGTTCAGGTATTTATTAGTTGAAATCCGATTTAATATTTGATTTAATCGAACGATACACGTATGTCAACAATACAAGACAAAGGATTAAAAAGGATTGTAATTCTATCTTCAGTATCATTTAAATTTCGCACAACACTGTATTCAAATTAGTATAACATTAGCGAAGAGTATTTAACTGAAAACAAATTTTCAGAAATTGCCGCCTTCCACTATGAGGAGGACGAGAAGGTCAAAGCTGCAAAACGCAAGGCTGCTGAAGAGACGCTGCCGTTCATTTTAGAACGTTTGGACCAGCAAGTGAAGGAAAATGACGGCTACTTCTACGATGGTACTCTCTCTTGGGCTGATTTAACATTCGTTGCTCTGCTCGATTATTTGAACTTTATGTACAAGTCTGATCTGATCGAGAATTACGAGAATCTGAAGCTGCTGGAGAAAAAGGTCCTCCTTCTGCCCAAGATCAAAAACTGGATTGAGAGACGCCCAGTTAGCGAATTCTAAACTTCACGATTGCTTATGGTTTTATAAGCGTTTAAAGATCGCGGTCTTAGTGTGTTGAGAGAATGAAGAACGAATCGTGTTGATGGAAGTTTGTATGGAATATACTGATTGCTTTTAACATTCATTAGTTCCAGTTATTACCGATATTTTTGTCATTTAGTTAGGGTTTTCCCTTTAGATTACGTTGTGATAGAGAACTATTATTTGTGTATTCCTACAGAAACATACGAACTATATAAACTGTTGACACGATGTTGTGCTTTTGTATTATAGAGATAATAATAAAACCATCAAACAATCATTAATTATGTTTTTTATTATATTAATTAAGAATTGAAGATTACCTGCTTGGTGATCTTGATAATATCGTATTTTACAAATGTGGAACAAAAAAAAATGTATGATTATTTTATTCTGTTAGGGAAGTGATACATTTACACTGTACATGAGAGTGTGTGTGTAAGGGTTAGAGGGCGTCAAGGACTCAGTGGAGACAAAAGACTGTTGCCAGATGTTAGAAGAATCTAGGCTAGTCGGTTGGCAACCAGCGTGCGTGCAAGACGTTCTTAGAGAGGAATATAGGTGTATAACTGTTGTATGGGAAATATAGTCAACAATTTGTATTCCCAAATCTTCGAATTTCCTTAACATGGTAGCAGAGCGTGGTTACTAGTTTTGCAAGATATTTAGTGCGTGGTTACGATCTTGCGAGTGAGTTTTCAGTAAAGAAAAAAAACTTTCAGAAAAAAAATATACTTCGAGCACGTAGGAACGCTTGAGTAAGAAAAGAAAAAAAAAAGGAATCAATTAAAATGGAGAGATCGGAAATCATGATACCTATATTCGATGGTGAGGATTATGGAATGTGGAAGCAAAGAATCACGATGTTTCTCAAATATAAGGAATGCGAGGTTGTTACAACTAGAATGAAGAACGAAAGAGACGATGAAGACTGGGACAAAAAGGATTTGAAGGCGATTAATATAATTTATAGTGCAATATCGAACAGACAATTGGAGTATGTTAGGGAAGGAAAAACGGCGTATGATATAATAAAAAGGTTCGATGAAATGTACTTGAAAGAGTCGACGGCACTGCAGATCGTATGCAGAAGGAGATTGGAAAACATAAGACTGGAGAACTACAGTGATTCAGCATCATTCTTTAACGATTTCGAAAAATTAATCAATGAATTAAAAAGTGCGGGCGCACAAGTAAGTGAGAGGGAAAAGCTGAATTACATGCTGAATACGTTACCCGAAGAATACAGCTACATAGCGGACATAATAGACGCATTGAAAGAAGAGGATCAAACGGTAGCGTATGTAAAAAATAAAATAGAGGTAGCAGAGAAGAAAAATAAATCCAATCGAGGAGAAAGGCAAACCAACGCCTTTTCTGCAAAAAAGGAAGGATGCTTCAGATGTGGAAGATTAGGACACTTTGCGAGAGAGTGTCAAAATGGCGTCCAAGCGGAAAGCAGTAACGGCTATTGGCATGGGCCAACACGTGGTCGAAACAGAGGAAGAGGGAACAAAGGCAATACGAGCAGAGGACGTGGAAACTTTCATCGTCAATCAACAACCGGCACGGGCGAGCATGGAAACTCAAGAGCAGGCATATGGATAGCAACGGCGCACGCAGCAAACAGCAGTGAGACGAATGAGATAAGTAAGAACGAAATAGTGTGGCTATTAGATAGCGGTTGTACTGATCACATAATTAAGAAAAGAAAATGGGACATATAGAATAAAAAGTATATTGAAAGGGAAGAAGCACTTAGTAAACAGCGCCGAACGTAGTGGTATGAGTAAAAAGGAAAGATGGCATAGGATGCTAGGACACGTAAATTTTAAATATTTAGAGATTTTGGGTAAAGAGCAGCTAGTGACTGGCATACCGAATGAATTTGAAAAGGAACTTTTGAAATGTAGGGTGTGTATAGAAAGCAAAATGCATAACTTACCTTTCAAAAATAATCGAACTAAGGCTAGGGAAATAATGGAAATTATTCATACGGACGTATGTGGTCCTTTTAAGACCACCGGATTCAATGGAGAAAAATATTTCATTTCATTTATCGATGATTATAGTAAAATAGCTAGGATCTATTGTATAAAATCAAAAGATGAGGTCTTTGATTCTTTCGTACAGTTCGTAAATGAAGCCGAAAATTTAACGGGCAAGAGGTTAAAAATATTAAGATGCGATAATGGTAAAGAATATTTAAATAATCGAATTTATAAGTTTGCTAGGGATAAAGGTATAAGAATAAATAATTGCCCAACATACGTACATGAATTAAACGGGACAGCGGAAAGGTATAATAGAACAGTGATGGACATGGCGCGTTGCTTGTTAGCGGAAGCGAAAGTACATAAAAGGTACTGGCCGGAAATAGTTTGTACAGCGGCATACTTGAAAAATCGAATATTAGCGAATACTATAGAAAGAAAGACACCTTTCGAAATATTCTTCGGGAGAAAACCAAGTGTTAAAAATCTACATCTATATGGAAGTAAAGTTTTTGTAAGAAGGCCAGAACAAAAAAGAGTTTCCAAATGGGACAAGAAGGCAGATATGGGAATTCTATTAGGATATAGTGAAGTAGGATACAGAGTCTTATTAGGTGGAAAAATAACAATAGCTAGACATGTAGAGGTCATTGAGACAGACACTAAATGTATCGGTTTTGAGGAAAATTCATTAGAGGCAGATAGAAATGATAGCGAAGATAACTATTCATTGGATGGTATGGATAAGGAAGAGTTAGAAGGTAGGAAAGATGAAAATAATAGTAGTATTGAAAGCTCAAACACTCCTAGGAGATCTACAGGTATTAAGAAAACTCCAGTAAGGTATCCAGAAAAGGAAAATATTTGCGAGATTCATGCAAATTATTGTAAAGTAGATATCCCTCGTACATTTGAGGAGGCGATTGGTTGCGAAAATAATGAAGTTTGGAAACAGGCTATGGATAAGGAAATAGAATGTCTCTATAAGAATAAAACTTGGAAATTGGTAGAAAGGGTAAAAGGCAAAGAAGTATTAGATGTAAAATGGGTTTACACGAAAAAATCAGAGGACAGGTATAAGGCTAGATTAGTGGTAAGGGGATTTCAACAAAGAAACGTAGCCGATGACATATATTCTCCAGTGGCGAGTAATCAGACCTTTAAGATATTGCTATCATATTGTTGTCAAAATGGATTAATAATTGAGCAAATGGATGTAGAAACTGCCTTTTTAAATGGTGAAGTAACCTCGGAGGTATATGTAAATCAACCAAAGGGATATGCGGACGGAACGAATAGAGTTTGTAAATTATCGAAAGCGCTTTATGGGTTAAAAGAAAGTCCGAGGGACTGGTATGAGTGTTTTGATAAGTATGTGACGAGATTAGGTTTTAAAAAGAACAATATAGAGCTGTGCCTATATACTTATGGAGAGGGAGAAAATGTTGTTTATTTGTTAATATACGTAGACGATTTGTTGATTTGTAGTAAAAACAAAGGGAAGATACAAAGTGTAAAAAAATTATTAACTGATAAATTTGAAATGAAAGATTTAGGTGAAGTAAAAGAATATCTTGGAATAAATATAGAGTATGATTATTTAAAAAAATGAAATGAGATTAAGCCAAAAGAAATACATAGAATCATTAGCAAACAAATATAAATTACATAACAGCAAATTGTACTGTACACCTATGGAGACCAACTTAAAAATTGAAAAAGCTGAGATAAATAGAGAGGACATTGGTTACAAGAATTTAATTGGCGCATTGCTGTATATTAGTGTAAATACCAGACCGATATAAGTTATAGTGTGAATTATCTGAGTAGATTTCAAGATTGTTGTAACGAGACACATTTTAAATATGCCTTGCGAATATTGAAATATTTGTACCGGACTAGAGATTTAGGGCTACATTATAAAAGAAATGAAAAATGCGAAACGACAGATTGTTATGTGGACGCTGATTGGGCAGGAGATCATATAGATAGGAAATCGACTCCTGGGTATGTAATTAGATTGTATGGAAATGTAATTGGATGGAAGTCTAAAAAACAAAGGTGTGTGACAAAAGCCTCGACGTATGCAGAGTATGTAGCTCTATCGGAAGCGGTGAGCGAAGTAATGACTATCAGAGAACTAATGAAAATCTTCGATGTAAATGTAGACGATAACCCTGTAAAAATCTACGAGGATAACTCTGGAGTAATGAGTATAGCAAAATACGGAACTTTTACAAAAAATTCTAAACACATCGAAGTTCATTACCACTACGTTCACGAGTACGTAAAGGAAAATAAGATAAACATAATAAAAGTAAGTACAGAAGAAAACACTGCGGATATTTTTACGAAGGCACTGTGTAGAGAGAAATTTGAAAGGTTTAGGTCATGGATGAATGTAAAATAAGAGAAATGTAAAGAAAGCGATAAATGTCAAATATTTTGTTAATTCGACAAGTATGTAAATAAAATTAAGTGTACAGTATAAATGTAAGGAGGCGTGTTAGGGAAGTGATACATTTACACTGTACATGAGAGTGTGTGTGTAAGGGTTAGAGGGCGTCAAGGACTCAGTGGAGACAAAAGACTGTTGCCAGATGTTAGAAGAATCTAGGCTAGTCGGTTGGCAACCAGCGTGCGTGCAAGACGTTCTTAGAGAGGAATATAGGTGTATAACTGTTGTATGGGAAATATAGTCAATAATTTGTATTCCCAAATCCTCGAATTTCCTTACATATTCAATACGTTATGGGGGTTGCTTTAAAAAAAATACGAGTTACATATTTCTTTGAAAAAAGCATGATTTTTATCGATACAATAATGTTCTTCTGTTATCGCTTTAAAGTTGAGTACTTCGTTGATTACACGAGAGAACTCGCCTACAGCAAACAAGATACGACCGTGTGTAAAGTA
This sequence comes from Bombus bifarius, assembly GCF_011952205.1. Taxonomy (NCBI): domain Eukaryota; kingdom Metazoa; phylum Arthropoda; class Insecta; order Hymenoptera; family Apidae; genus Bombus; species Bombus bifarius. The sequence goes on from NW_022884458.1 coordinate 12,927, forward strand.
ATTAATCTGTTTGCTCGTTACTAGCTACACATAAGGCTTGCGTAAAAAAAAATATGCATTTCAGTTCAGGCGGAGAATTATGTAGGAAGTCATTTTGTCGATCAATAACTTAGTTAATAAAAGATCAAATTTTCATGTACATAAATGTAAGTAACGTTCAAGTATTAATCATTACATACAATTTTTGTATAATTCGATATCTTGGTCACTTACATCTTACAAATGATATATAGATAATATTTATGACATACATTGGAGCTATCTTTTAGTTAACGCCATTTTTTCTTGTTTTCTCTGTACTTTTACTATTCTTCCAAAAATATCAAAGGATCGATGACTTCAAATTAAACTAGAATTGCTTCGGTATATTGTCAATCAATGGCTATTTGTATTCACATCTATATCAAAGGAAAACCGATTGCAAAATTAATTACCCTTGCAATTCCGCAATCTGAAACTATGTGTGATCGACCTTGAAGATGACAAATCTCAATGTTTGAAGTAGTACAAAAGGATGATAATTTAATTTCGCTTTATCAAACTGTACAAAATTTGTATACACATACAGAAAAAAAAACGGAGTTCAAACATTAATCAACATGAATTATCGGTTATTATTGCTGAGTAATTATTAGGATTAGAGCTTTGGAGTATCGATCGTATCGAGTTTTAACTATCGGTTTCCGCAATTTATTGTTTTTCTAAATTATGTCTGAATGGTATCAGTTTTTGAATATTTTATAGTTTACACTCCAACATACTGACGTAAGCTATCGAAAATAATTGTAAATTATGCAATATCATTTTTTTTATATTTCATAATCTAAATTTCAATCTATTTTTTGTATTTAACATCCCTTTTTTTATTGTTCGTGTTCCGTCTTGTACGTTCTTCAAAAAATCTTAATTTTTTTTTAGATAAAATCTTGTGTGAATTTACAAAAAATACGATTCTTCGTTTAATTTTTTTCCCTTATTGTCTTTACATATTTGGAGTTTAAACGCGTTTTAAGTACGTTCTTTTTTTTTAATATGATTACGTAGAATTCTTATTCTGAATAAATTATTTGTTTCCGCTTCATAACTGTTTCTAAATTACAGTGCATTTAATCTTGAAATGCACAGTAACATTTTATACTATTTACGTTCTAAGGAATTTTCAGGATCGGTTAAAAATTAAATTACAGTAATGGTAATACTCAATATTAATGTCAGACGTGGATACTTCACTGTTTTGTATAATAATTTGTTATCTTGGCATCGATCAAGGTATTTAATATACAAAGCGTACAGATTAATAAGAATTTTAATTAATCCTTCTTCTATAGTATTCACCGTTGTTTTCGAGCTCGTACCATTTCAAATAGACTTTCGAATAGATTTCAAAGATTTGTCTGTTCAAATAAAACGCGATCTTTTTTATTTCCCTATCAGTCGTCCCGTTACTGTTCCGTTGTTTCCAACAGATTGCAGATTCGTTTAAAAAACATTTGTAACGAAAAACAAACCCACTCGCAGAAATGTTATTCAATATCGCATTTATAACTATCATAGACATCCTCCTCTCATTGCTATCATTGTAAACAGATTGAAACTTCGTTTGCAAACACTCGCGATTAAAAAAAAAAAAAAAAGAAGAATTAATCTGAAACAATTTTATCTTGTGTTCCATTTATAATTTTCATAATTGTCTTCCCGACGTTGTATCATTTTAAATGGCTTTTTTCTATCCATCTATGTTGCAGCGAGATCAACGGTCCTAATTACTAAATTGCACGATGTGTTCATACAAATTCACTTTTTATGAACGCGATGAAACGAAATGAAACCTAAGTAGAGATTTGTTTTCTCATCAAGTATAACGAGTTTTATACTTTGGATAGATTGCCTCGTTGTGAGAAGGTCTTAATCGTTTATAATTGCGATTAAGTAATTGCAATAAGTCATATTTTTAAGAAACGTTCTCACATGCTGTCACACACTCTAATTAGAAAAGGATCATGAAACATTCGGTTTATGATATTATTTGTTTGTAAATCTTCCTGCTTCCGGAAACTTTTTTAAATATGAAAATATTTATATACAAAATTAAATATTTTTTTCAATATCAACACTTCTTGCGTTTATGTTGTCCTAGTCAGAATTATATTATTTCGTGTATCCTGTTGCTTTTTATATGATAGTCCTCCCGTTGGCCGCGGATTCGTTATCAAGCCTGAGGCCCTCGTCACTAGTGTAACTATCGACAATAAAGGTACCCCACGCGCGACCGGACGATGGAGAACTTCAACGCAGAACCGCTACCTCCCGCGAGCCCTCCCCGGGAGGGCGCCTCGAGCTCGGACTCGGAGATTCAGACTCGACATATATATTATTATATATATTATATATACTATTATATCTATATAATATATGTATTTATATCTAAAAATATACGTACAAATATATCTATTTAAAAAAATAAAGTTGACCGTCATATATCGCCAATAATATCGCGTGCGTATAAAGAAACTAATTACATTTAATTCCTTTTTTACATTTATTTACTTTTTATTATTATTTTTTTCACAACTAATTACATTTAATTATTACATTTACATACATTTAACTATTATTACATACATTTACATACATTTAATTATTATTTTTTTCATAATTATATCTCGTTTGAAATATTTTTCGACATAATTAATTGTTTCAAAAACACATATTCCAGCCTTCTAAATGATTTATTTTGCGTATTATACGAATTATTCCATCTATAAATAAATTGTTCTCTCTACGCACAAACACGCACACAGTCTGTTAATTACACGAGTTAATTGTAACATTTTTCTCGATAAGTTGACAGAGCAAGGAAAATGAGCGACGAACATACCTACAAACTAATCTACTTCAATGCCCGTGGTCGTGCCGAACATATACGGTACATATTTGCATATACTGGCATCGAGTATACCGACGAGAGGATCCCCGAAGAACTCTGGCCTGAATACAAGGATTGTAAGCGTGAAGAATCGATTTTTACTTTCATCGTTCAACTCTCAGGTATCTACCATTTACTCAAACTTTTCTGTATATAAAACTTTCGTTTCACGTGCAGGCTAAACTTACTTAAAGTAAAATTTCATACGGAATAAAGTCGAACTTTTCATTAAGTTTTGCTTCCGTAATATCGTGTTTATCGAATACCAACTTAATTCACTTACGATTCTCGAATTTTTGTGATGCAATCTTTATTGTTTTCAATGAATCGAAGCATTTCGAATATTTTGAGAAAACCGTAAATAGGTGACTTAAAATAGGAATACAAAAATACTTCTACGTTTCTCGTTAATTTAAAAACTTTTTAGGACTTGTCGGAGAAAAAGGATAAAAAATTGAAATCAGTTCGGAAATGAACAAGAACATAGCTAAAAAGTCGAAAGAACAAAGCAGAAATAAAATTCGATCTTCCGTTGCGACATTTCTGTCGTAAATAGTATAATAAAAGTTTTACGCAGCATAGTCTTCGATATAATCTTATATGTCGCTTGCAGATAGAGAAACCAAAAATCAACGTAAGTCTGTAAATCAATCCTGTCGGTGTAAAACACAAAATTACGTTCGCAATAGACATTCGATTTATATTCCTTGCATTTCAATTTTCATTACAAGAACCGTGTACATTTTCTAATATTTTTTCCGTGTCTGGTATTATCTTTTATCCTTGATTTTAAAAACTTTATGTTCTTCCCAACAGTCAAAAACACGCGATACCCTGTCCATCGTAATCGTAAGAAAAGAAAAAAAGGAGAAAGAAGACATTTCTGTATTTCTTTACTAGGCCATGTTGATTAAAACCGAAATGATTTCGATTCATCTATTCACAAGAACGCAACGGCCTCGGAAGCTGTGTTGTGATTTCCTATCGATCGTTTCCCTCTACACAGTGTTCATATGAGCCATGTTTGTTCTTAGCAATGCCTTATAAAAAGCTGCCTGTGCTGGAGATAGACGGGAAACCGGTAGCGCAGAGTAACGCTGTGGCGCGATACTTGGCGAGGAAGTACGATCTAATGGGAAAGAACGAATGGGATGCGATGATATGCGACGTGCTCGTCGATACTCTTGGAGATTTGAAGCAAGGTGAGTAACTGATGAGATGACTTTGCATTTGTCTCACCACAGAGACAGACGTTCAAGAATTCATTGTGAAAAGACGAGTACAAACAAGATACGTATGTCTTTCCGTTAAGCGAATGTTACAGTTTGTTTGCAAAAGTCAGTTTTTAGATTATAGAATCGTAGATAGAATTTAGAGGATAGAAACTTTTAGTAGTCACTTTTAGTTTAGTAAATTCTTATCGACAATAAGCAGACTACGTTATGAGACAACGATTCCAACTGAAGATTTCTATCGACATCACGAATTCGATGGCTTCCAAATTTTCTTCTCTGTGATCTCAGACGCTCAACTCGAAAGAATCTTTTAGATCCCCCGACAAACACTCGACTCAGGTTATCTATTATCGTAATCTTCCTACGGGATTTTTTTTAACTGCGTTGCGTTAACGAATAACGGGATAACATCACGTTTCTCTCAACGCCTTTCAACGTTCTACAACTTTTATTCTTTGCAAATCCCTGTCTCTATATGATAAACGCTGGTTATCCGCGGAAGGAGCGAGGACAACGAAGTGTTACTCAATGATCAAAGACAGGAAGATCCTGGTACGCGATAACGTTACTAATTTCCAATTACGATATGTGTGATTACGTAACATCTGCTGTCTGCATAATGCGTTAACGATCCGCGCGTTGATCGCATAAATATAAATCGAAGGGAATGGAATCGCTCGGAACTCATGCAACTATCCGCAGGTGTTTAAAATCGTGTTTTTACACCGCCAACGTAACGTCACGCCAGTCGAATCGAAAAATTATTACTAGACAGAGAAGGTGAACAATAAACGAGGTAAATAGGCTACCGATTGAATAATATCATAACGATCGTATCTCTGGTTTTTGCTTGTCTTTTATATTTGTTTCAAATGTATAAAATATAATCGTATCGATATCGTCCACGATTAAAGCCATCCATCCGCCATCGACGAGGAACGAACGATTATATTTTATCATTTATGCGAATCCTTCTCTTCTCTTCTTTCTCTATTTACGCCCCTCGCCTTGCTTCGTACCGCCGATGATTCACAATTCGATGCACCTGAACAGCTGGAACGTCGCAGATTTTTCCGTACGATAACAAACGTGTTTTTGATGGCCTGCTTTAAACCGTGACGATCGCCATGACGTGCATCAATTGTCGAATGATGTAGTGCGACGATACTCCTACGCAACTTTTTTTTACGCTGTTTTTCCCTCTATTTTTTCTTCCTGTGTGTTATCACATGATCATGAGATACCTGTATAGAAGATGCAAAGAGTCTGTGAAGAATTTACAGATATTTAAGATTATCATAATGTTTAAGCAAAAGCTAAGACGCAAAATATTGCTCAAGATGTAATTATGTAATATTTACTCAATTTCTAGAAGACTGTTTATATCTTGTTGTTATTCTTGATTTGGAGATAAATATAGTATACTTTATTAAGACCTAGATAAAAGACTTTTTTCTCGTTTCTCTTCTCTTACTTAATCACTAAGAGTTATATAACGTTTATTCGATAATTCTGCTTCTCCTGACCTTTCCACAAATGGTTGTTTATATCTCGACATTCTTGGTACTTTTAATCAAATTTTAATAACAGTACTTTACTCGTCAGAAGTAAATAAAAAAGCTCTAAGTAGAAGCAAGGATTTACTTACCTTTCCTTTCTCGAATCTCAGTTATCAATGTTGTTCCTCTTGAAAGATTTTCCAAGTTTCCAAGACAATTTCCACGCTGGTAACATTGTATATATTTCAAGTATCGTGAACCACAGGAACTTGTTGAGGCAATATTGAAGAAAGCAAAGAGAATGAAGAAATTGTAGGAACTATTGAGAGGCTACTCCTTCTTTCACAACTTATTTTCTCTTCGTTTGGGGGGAAAAACACAAATGAACGTAACGGTTGGTTTCAGCTATCTGCTACTATCGCATGGAGGAGAATCCTGAAAAGAAGGAAGCGAGGAAGAATCAACTTTTGAACGAAACAATACCATTTTACTTGACTAAATTCGACCAGATTATTGGCGAAAATGAAGGATATATCATTCCTTCTACCGTAAGATTTTTTATCCAAATTTAATGTTAAAATTTTTAGTCTTTGTGCAAACTGGGCCATGTTGTCCATAAAAAATTATTGAAACTTTGTTGCGACAAGACAGCTTTAATTGTTGAGAGCAGAGTGTATCTTTAAAATTCATTCCTGTTAGTTTATGTACAAATGAATTTGCCAAGATTTTCACCTTTAAGATAATTATTCATGTATCTTCCTCATCAAGTTTGATAGAAATTATTACTATCGTAATCAAAGCAAAGATTAAGATATGTAAAATCATTTCTCTGGATATGACACTCTTGTTTAATGAGTGATAAATGATACCATTCGAAATATCATATTTATATAATATATAATGATACTTATAAGTGTAATCACTTAAGTACAGATATCTGAATTTTTCTCACTGTCACTGACATAGATACGTATTATCGTTCCTTAGATTACTTGACCAGTTTATTTCTTTCATCACTGTGTTATTATATAATAATAATAAATAGTCACATTAAATTAATTTAGTACGATTATGTTGTTTAATAATACGTGTTTCATTGCAAAATATTTAGTTAAAATGTGTATCGAATCGTTGTAATTCCAAAGATGTCAATTGATGTAATGTAATAATAAAGTATAAAGTATAATTTCGTCTGTGGTATAATCTATCTATTCCATTTTGTTACGTCGCACCGCGAGCAATATGGCAACCAGATGTCACCGGATACTCGCAGCGTATCCTCCATAGTTTCAAGTACCTTCCATAAATCTCATAGATTTCCTAGAAAAGGTCCTTCAAACCAAACAAACGTCTGTTTCCGAAGAATTTCTAAAGACTATTGTCTACCCCGACTGGACAAGGGAAAGTTAGTTTTTCTCACGTATGCTGCAACTTTCCTCCCACTAACCACTTTCTCTCGAGGGCGGTTAAGACCCTTCGTTAACCAATTAACAACGAAGCCACTTCCTTCACTCTCCTAACTAAAATCGTCACCAACAAATCCGATGGTCCCGTGCGCTAGACACACCCATCCTTAGCTTTCCTCCGAGACAGCATCGTCGCCCAAGACAGTTCTGATTTCACATCCTTCGAACGGTCAATATCCTTCCACCGGGTAGGACACACCCACAGATCAGTCACTCATTCATCTCGTACATATTCTCAACGCGAGAATAGATTGTAATTTCAACAAATAAATAAAAAAAAAAAAATCTCGTACATACGCACCAGCGTAACTGCCTTCGTTATAAGTTGTTGGAATAAACGGTGAAATATAACTTACTATTCTGTGTCATATTCATTTAACCACCTCTTATCTTAACCGAAACAGGGGAACGACTACTTCGCGGCGTCGATTCACCGAATCGTAGCGAGAATTTACGCCTCTCGCTACTGCGACTGCGTCTCTCCGCGAACGGTCGTAACACATTGATCGACAGAAGTACTAAACTCTAATAACATAAATTTATATATTTTCTATTTCCCAGCCACCAGTTTTATAGATTTTTCTATCTTCTGTACTACTTTTATCCCTTTTATTTTTTCTTACATGAGATTATTGTAAATTTAATATCATCTGTTCGCAATATTTGTTATTTATCTTTCATTGAATTTGAAATTTCGCGCTTCAATGTTGTGTGTTGTTCGACGTTTTATCGAACGATGTTTAACGAATTAGTTTATGAATACATACATAATCCTTAAAGAATCTATAAACCTTACTAGTTTGTTTTTACTAAGTTTTGTTACAGAAAACATGTTCTCATAAATTTTCAACTTTAATTTATGGAAATTTATTAACCTTAAACTATAAAATCATTCAATGAGTCTTTCCGGATGTTTTTATGTAGTCATAATTTCACATATCAGCACAGCTCCACCAATAGGATAAGAGTTACGTGGAAGCAACAGGGGGGAAGAAGAACATATAGAGATCTAAAGGTTATTTTTGTCTCATTCAAGTTTCTGTTAACCGGCTTGGAAATTTCCTGTGCTTGTTTCGACTTTGAAGTCTTAAAAAAAAAATTGTAAGTAAATAGTATATATATAGTATATATATCCTGAGTCAAAGTTTCTCTTTATAAACAATAAACCGTTTAAAAACTATATTTTGTATGTTTTTTCCTTATTCATAATTAAATAATAAATATGAAATACTTCTACAGAAAGCCGACATCCTTCAATTAACCGAACAGCAGATGATTTAAAAATTAGTAGTTGAAAGAAATAAATGTTATTACATGTTCATAATTGATCGATAAATTTAAATCTACAATTGGAAAATGTTTCTTCTTTATTGATAACTAAATAATACAGATAAGATACAAGATACTTGTACGAAAAGTCGGCGCGTCGTTCAATTAACGGAACAGCAGAGGATTTGAAAATTAGTAGTTGAAAGAAATAAATGTTATCATATGTTCATAATTGATCGATAAATTTAAGTATGCAATTAGAAAATGTTTCTTATGTTTGGAGGAATATATAATCACTGCTGAATGTTTTGTAGTTACGAAAGTTGTATACAAACATACATTGTACATACGACTAGTAATGGTACTAAATTACTGTTAGAGGGTCTTGGGTGTATAGAACCATATGGTTAAATTAATACTAGAGATAACGAATCGCGCGAATGTAATTAATATTTTGAAATGCGTTGTTTGCATTAATTGATAGTTTTCTTATAAACTTTTTTATAAACAATTTCATTGCTATAGAAAAAAGATAAATGCCGGTAATATGTCTATCCTACTTAAATAGAAAGTGCAATATTTTGTTATAATATTTGGCGCAAGTTTATACATTATTACATCCAAAAATAATATTCTTTTTATATCTAAGCTATATTAAAATATAAAGATACAAATAGCTATGCGAGTAGTTAGTAGTTGATGCTTTTTACTTAAATTGTCTTATACTTCATAATTTGTAATAATATAATTCTTGTCATCAATGATTCTTCGTTTTTACTTTGTATATATTATACTTCCAGGAAGATGCCGCTCTATAAATTGACTTACTTCCCAGTTACGGCATTGGCAGAACCAATCCGTTCTTCTTCAGCTATGCTAGTATTCCATTTGAAGATGAACGTATCAAAAAGGACGTCTGGCCAGAAATAAAGCCCTGTAAGCTTAAAATTTAAAGAAGTTCTGTTTCTTAAATCTCATCTTTCCTAATTTAACTAAAGTAGCTAAATAAAGTAGAACACAATTATGCAGAGTATAACAGAGATTATTGTTTACTCTCCATTGCTCTATAAGATATGTGGGAGAACAATAGGTATTGTTAAGGAGACAATGCCCTTTGTTTGCTGATAAATTATCAATAAATTAAATTATATCTTTCCAAAACAGATAACAGGAAGCTAGATATTTAAGAAGCATCATAATCTGTTTGTTCGATAGAATCTTTGATTCTATTAGTTGTATGTTTTTAGTGACTCCTTATGGCCTGCTTCCTATGCTCGTAGCTGATAGAAGGAAGGTTGCTCAGTCTACAGCTATTTGCCGTTACTTAGCCAAACAATATGACTTAACTGGAAAGACTGACTGGGCAAATCTTCATATTGATGCCACTGTTGATACTATTCATGATATTCGTCATAGTGAGTATCCAGTGCTGTTTTGCATAAATCTTATGAGAATCTTGATAACAGATAGTACATATCTGTTCAGGTATTTATTAGTTGAAATCCGATTTAATATTTGATTTAATCGAACGATACACGTATGTCAACAATACAAGACAAAGGATTAAAAAGGATTGTAATTCTATCTTCAGTATTTAACTGAAAACAAATTTTCAGAAATTGCCGCCTTCCAGTATGAGGAGGACGAGAAGGTCAAAGCTGCAAAACGCAAGGCTGCTGAAGAGACGCTGCCGTTCATTTTAGAACGTTTGGACCAGCAAGTGAAGGAAAATGACGGCTACTTCTACGATGGTACTCTCTCTTGGGCTGATTTAACATTCGTTGCTCTGCTCGATTATTTGAACTTTATGTACAAGTCTGATCTGATCGAGAATTACGAGAATCTGAAGCTGCTGGAGAAAAAGGTCCTCCTTCTACCCAAGATCAAAAACTGGATTGAGAGACGCCCAATTAGCGAATTCTAAACTTCACGATTGCTTATGGTTTTATAAGCGTTTAAAGATTGCTGTTGTCACGGTGGTCGTGAGAACGCAACGAAAGGATGGTTATGCCTCACATACCTTGGTCAGCAAAATGATGGCTAAGCAGTAATAGAAACCCTATGTGACCGGCATCCAGCGATAGCCCCTCCACAGGAGCCGGGTCCTTGATATAAAAAAGTACCTCTCGAGTCGTTGTAAGAACATTCTTTTCTGTGCTGTTTGACCATTCTGTATTGTTACTCTGTCAGTGTTCAATAAATTTTCTAATAACAATCAAAATTTAAGTACGAATTTCTCACCTTGCGTGCGGAACGTGAAATTACCCCGAATCGACGTGACAAAATTGGCGATCCTGCCAGGATCCATTCATCGCATCAAGAGGAAACTTCAACGGGAACTCTACGGATTCTACAGCGAAGAACCACGGTCACCTCCTTGATCAAAAGAAGGATCTGCAAAGAATCTCGGTAAGCTGGCTTTCGTACATTATCGAAACCGTAAGCCTGAAATACGTTCTGAAGATAGTGAGTTCTTCCGCCGAAAGTGTCATATTTCTCAGCATGAACCCAACTGACAAGAGTACCGCTAAACAAAACGAACTAATCGCTACCCTGATTGAACAATTTGAAAGCCTAACTCACGAGTTTAGAAGCTTTAGAAACAGCACCGATCAAAACATTAAAAACATAAAAGAATTTGCGGAAACTAGCGATAGAAATCGCTCTAAAGAAATACGCGATCTTGCAAAAACCATGGAAATAAAATACGACACCGAGACTGACCAGTCGCAAATAAACGCCCATTTAGAAACCGCTGCTGATAACGTAACGGATGACGAAACTGACGGACCGAACACGTCACAAAGACCACGAGCCGCATCTAGCCGCGCCGCGATTAAACCAATAAACAACTGCAACGAAGATCGAGGGCTCGAGGCAGATAAGGCCATACGAACTGTCGAGACACTACGTGGTCAAGATGACGTAGGCGTTGAAGATTTCATCTTATCGGTCCGCAAAGCAAGAGCTAGGTGCAAGGCAAGTGACAGAGAACTATTATTAGATCTCATACTGATCGAAAAGATTACCGACAACGCGAAACGAAACATACGATATCTAAAAATCAACTCGTTCGAAGACTTATATTCATGCTTAAGACAACACGTATTAACACCAACAACTATTAGCAACTGTAGGGACAAATTAAAGAATTTAAAACAAGGGGCAACAGAAAGTGTACAATCTTTTGACTCCAGATTCCGACAACAGCTAAACGAATTAAATTATGCAGTCCAAAACGAAAACCGCACACCAACAGAACGACGCGTAGCTATAGATATTGAAGAACGCGAAGCACTTAAAACATATTTGCTCAACTTACGATACGAGATAGGACAGATGGTGGTATCTAGCGATCCAAAGAACCTGAACCTTGCCCAACGACTAGCAGCTGATAGAGAACAATGGTTACGAGAAGCAAATCGTGTTGCCAACCGCCCAAAGAATCAATCTCACAACATTACATTAGTATCCAAGCGAACTACTACCGATTCACAGCCACAAACTTCTGCTCAGCTACCTAGCCGACCATTAGACGACCGCATGAAACCGAAGTGTCCAAAGTGTTTACGAATTGGACACACAGCCGAAAAATGCTACTCTCGAAATTTTCCATTTGCCAGCCAAGGAAAGATTCCACCTCGAGTAAACCAAACAACGGAGAACCCAGAGGAAGCTTACCTCGAGTTAACTGCACCACCACCGGAAGATTACTATCAATCGTACTGCAACGAAGAGACGGAGGAAGAGCCAGATTCCTCATCGATACCGGAGCAGGAATCAACCTTATAAAAGAAAAAGCCTCACTAAACGTCCAAACTTCTAACCCAAAAACCTTCCTAATGGGAAGTGACAAACATACCACTAACAAAATTTGCAACTTAACCATGCTCAAGAAAAATCATCAATTCTACGTAGTCCCTAACAACTTTCCCCTAATCGAAGATGGAATAATCGGACTCCCATTCCTTACAAAGTATCAATACAGCGTCACTAACAATAAACTAACCTTGGACGAAATTATATTACCATTCCAGGAAACCGATAGCAAGATAAGACCAGGCGAAACTCTAATCTCAGCCCAATACATCGAAGGAAAGCCCACAACAGTATGTTTCATCAACACTGGTAAGCAAATCTGTCACATTACAAACGAAATAAAGAAACCCGATAAACTAAGCCAAATTAATAAATTCGCACAAATAATACGTACCAAACATATTGATCCAGAACTTCGAGAACCCCTTGAGAAAATCCTCATCAATTACTTAGACGTTTTTAATATGGAAACAGACTCATTACCATGTACCAACTTGACAGAACATACAATCACACTCAAGACAGACAAACCTATAAACATCAAATCTTCTAGACCGCCCGAATGTCATAAAAAGGAAATCGAGACTCAAATCAACGACATGTTAGACAAACAAATCATAGAACCATCGGACAGTCCATATAACGCACCAATTTGGGTAGTTCCAAAAAAATTAGATGCATCAGGCAAACAAAAATGGAGAATCGTTATAGATTTTAGAAAATTAAACGAGCAAACAGACCAAGACGCGTATCCTTTACCAAATTCGGACGAAATACTCGAGCACTTAGGCAAAGCTAAATTTTTCTCGGCCCTAGACCTCTCGTCAGGATTTCACCAGATACCTATGGAGCAAAATTCCAAAAGATATACTGCATTCTCAAGCCCACAAGGTCACTTCCACCGGCGACGTTTCAACGTATGATGGATACCGCGCTACGGGGGTTAATAGGAAATAACTGTTTCGTATACCTGGATGACATTATAATATTCGGGAGCACCATCCAAGAACATAACCGAAATCTAGCCATTATACTAGACAGACTACAAAATTTAGGATTAAAAATACAACCGGACAAATGCGAATTTTTGAAACCGGAATTAGAATACTTAGGACACGTAGTAACAAAGGAAGGAGTAAAACCTAATCCCAAAAAGATTCAAGCCGTGAAAGACTTTAAAACACCAAAGACCGCGACCCACATAAAGTCATTCTTAGGACTCGTTGGATACTATAGAAAATTTATACGTAATTTTTCTAAAATCGCAAAACCATTGACAGATCTCACAAAAAAGGACACTCCATTCTACTGGACCGATAGACAACAACTTGCATTTGACACACTAAAACAAAAACTCTGCGAAGCCCCTGTACTACAATATCCAGACTTTGACAAAACATTCACATTAACAACAGACGCAAGTAACGAAGGGTTAGGAGCAATACTCTCCCAAGACGGACATCCATGCTGTTATATATCCCGAACTTTGAACCCTCCTGAAAAGAATTATTCCACAACCGAGAAAGAGTTATTAGCAATAGTATGGTCAATCAAAAGACTAAGACAATACCTACTTGGTAGAAAATTTAAAATTCAAAGCGATCATCAAGCCTTGAAATGGTTAAAGAATGTTAAAGACCCCTCATCGAGACTCATGCGATGGCGTTTGAGACTCGAGGAGTACGATTATGAAATCGAATACAAAAAAGGAAAAGAAAATACAGCTGCAGATGCTCTATCCCGATTGTATCCTATCACTAA
>NW_022884459.1:0-94151 GCF_011952205.1 Bombus bifarius
GCACCATCGGTTGCTTCGTCTTTATTCTTGTTAGTTTCTTTAACTGGCATTCTCTACAGGTTCTTACATATTCTTGAATCTCTTTCTTCATGTTTTCCCAGTAATAGTGTCCCGCTACGTATGATTCGTGTTTCTCTCGTATTATGTTGCTTCGCGCTTCCACTGGTGGGGTGATTACTTCCCCAGTGCAGATGATGATAGTTATGGTTTTTTCCATAAATACTTCCTTCAATTTCCTGATTGTGTGTTGCCAGGGTATTTCTTCCATATTTCCTTTGCTAATGCTAAAGGACATTAATTGTTTTTCGTTTACTACGTCCAGTAAGGATCTCAATGAATTTAATAAATTTTCTGGCATTATAGGAATATTTCGGTCTTCCTTTACGAGTAGGGGTACGATGTATTTTCCGGATTCTTGATTCAATCTTGCTCTTCCCAACATTAGATCTTCATAATGCGGCAGTTTCCCTGCTTCCTTCATTTTTAAAGCTCCTTTATCTATCGGAGCGTCCTGTATATCGACGAATATCACTTTATGATCATTCACTCTCGTAACTGAATCTCGTGTTTCCGAAATTTTTAGTTCTGCAAGTATCATAGATCTCGCGTCTTCTCCTCGTTGCCGTGTTGGTTCAGAGTCTGCCGTAGAAGGCTCTTCTTCACTTGTTGTTCCTATGTACTCTATTTCTTGATCGGCTACTTCCTTGCCTGTGTTTACATCGATTTCGATAATGCTTGGTCAAAATATTTTACGGATGTTTCTTCTATGGTGAGATGCTTTCGAGTAAAGGCTTTTCCTTGTTTTCTCGGATCATAGAACTGAGGCAAGACGCGTGGTTTAGCTTCAAATATGGGAGAGTCCTCGGTTGAGGTATCCAATTAAAATCTATTTAAATGTGGATATCGATCTGGCGAGTCTTCTTCTCGCTTCCTGATTGGCAGGCACACCCCTGGGTTTCTAGACGATGCATCTGCGTTTGCATTTCTTCGTCCTTCTTTGTATTGGATATCGAACTCGAAGTCTGATAATTTCAGTTTCCATTTCCAAATTCTCGACGTGGGATCCTTAATAGAATTCATCCATACTAACGATTTGTGGTCTGTTACTATAGTAAATTTCGTACCATACAGGTATGGTCTGAAATGCATCGCGCAGTAGACGATTGCTAGACATTCTTTTTCTATGGTAGAATAGTTTTGTTTTGCGGGGTTTAGTAGTCTAGAGGCATACGCGAATGGCTAGTCCTTCCCAATCGGTTCCTGACTCAATACTCCGCCTATTGCGTATCCTGATGCGTTTGTCGTGAGCTTGAAGGGTTTGGAAAAATCTGGATATTAGTCCGACTCTTGGTGATTCTTGGTCGATACTCCTTGTATTTTCTTTTCTTTTTGGTCTTGAAATTTTTTATCCTCTGCTTGTTTCTTCGCGTGGCTGCAGGATGGGTTTCCCATAGTATTTGATGGTTGTTTCTTTGGTTCTACAGCCAGCATTGCATTCATTCTGTTCCTCGCTGTAGGTACTGGTCTTCTTGTCGCCGCCTGCACTCTTGGGCGATTCGGAGCATGGTTCCTTTGAGGCTCGCCCCGTTCTCCCGAAGGACGTTTCCCGATTGTCCCGATGCATAGGGTACGATTATCCCCAGCGTCTACTTGGGCTTTGAATTTGTAACAATCTTTTACTAAATGCCCAGGTTTTTTGCAATAGTTATAGGTTATCGTATTTTGTCTCGGAGCGTTTGGGTGATTCTGCGATGGCGGTACAAATCTTCGATCCTGGTGGTTGTTCCCGATGTTGTTATTATTGTTCAGGAGACGAGCGTTGTTACGGTTGTAACTGTTCGGGGGTGTCGGACGTTGGTATCGCGTTCTGTTGTTTTCTCGTTTAAATTCTTGTGTTGCTTTCACGGCTTGGCGGTACGCGCCGTCTAGGGATTGGTATCCTGCTACTTTTACTCGCAAACACATCTCATTTGGGAACCCCTTAACAAAATCCTACCTTGTGTCCCAATCTATCGTATCTTGGACATCTTGGGATATCTCGCATCTTTCCCCATCCATTATCGCCAGCCTGAGATCTCTGACGCGGTCCATATAATCTAATATATCTTTTCCCCAGTCGTTGAAACACTGTTGCTAATTTACCTATATATTTGTTAACAGTTTTTCCTGGGCCGATCATATCTTTTAATTTATTCCCGAAATCGTTTAGACTTCCTACCTCGCTGTCTTCTACGGCGAGAAACGCGTGTCCGCGAAGCTTATTCATTAATAATTCTACCAACTGAGGCTCTTGATGCCTTGGAACCATATTTCGCGCTCACTCGCACTCCCTTAAAAATTTGAATACAGACGGTCGGTGTCCGTCGAACACTGGTACCGACTGGATCGCGCCTTTAACTTAATCGGTCAATCTCGTCTCTCGCGGTGTTATCGGCGATAATGCAGGTATCTCGGTTTCGTTTGTTGCCCTACTTGTACGCACGTCTTCTTCTAATTTAGCAAGTCTTAGGTTTATGTCGGTTAACACGCGAAAATTTTCATCCTATGTTTTCAATTTTTCTGACAATGTCAAGAGCGTATTCTCATTCACTGAGTCTCGTGCGGTCGCCATATTTTCTATTTATATTTTGTCGATAACCGTAAGAACTTTAAAAATATGGAGCGTGTCCCACCGCTGGCACCAAAAAATTTTATATTGTTACGTTCTCAATGATTTGAAATCTAGATTCGAAATTTCCGATTGATACGGTAGTTGCTGCCACCAGAAATAGTCTAAGGACTATTTCAAAATATTTTTTTCTTTTCTTTTGTATTGTTATTATTAAGGGTGCTGATGTAACTTGCGGCTAGTAGGAGTTAACGGAATTGGCTCGCCAGAAGCGCAGCGCAATCTCGAGTTAATCTAAGCGTCGCAATCTGTAACAATTCGAATGAAATCTCAGACATGTTTCGCCTACTCGAAGCGCAGTCCTGCCTGAAGGATTCCAAATCGTTGTATTCTCTTGATCTTTATTCAATAACTTATATGCATATGGATAGCGTTAACTAGCGTTGACGTAACTGGCAAATAAGTTCCACGTTTCGGCTAACCTGCTATGTGCAGGAGTACCGGCACGGAGAGGATTAAAGTTGTTGAAATAAATAATCGTTTTCGATATACAAGGTTTATTTGATTCGAATGACTTATATTAATAATATGCTAAAGATTTGTTCGAATATTATCTGAATACAGACTTTATTTCTATGGCGAGTGTGGTACAACCGCAGATTTATCGGAGGGAAGGATATAAAATTAAAGCTCCTACCACGACTGTAGGTGTATGGTGGATCGCTCTTGGATATTTAATTCGTTGGTTGCTGGTATCTTGACAACTTATTTCGGCACAACGGTCGCCGCGATTAACACTTATAAAATTTTTACAAACTCGATTTCGACTAAGACCAACTGGTTGATTAGTAATTGGCAATTGATCGACGGGTTGATGGTATAACTCTTCGATTGACAAAATGACAACTCTAAACTCGACTCTGAATGAACTTCTTCAATTATACAATGACTTTAATTATACAAATGTAAAACTTGATTTGATTGTAAAGAAACACGGCAATAGACTGACAGCGTGACGGTGATGGTAAAGATAGTAACTTTGAAGATTAGACACTTGATAAACTTTTAATTGTACAATGTTAAACACGTGATTTGATTGTAAAGAAACACGACGATATACTGACAGCGTGACGGTGACGATAAAGATAGTAACCAACTCGCCTTATGTCACTACGCTTATTTATATCTAAGTCTACCATGGGATAATTGTCACGTGACAGATTGCTCCTATGGGAATCGCAACGCTACAGTCTAAGCTTCCCACCGATCCTATGTGAGAGGATGTTGCTGCTGCTATTATTTATCTTTTGCTGAAGTTTCGTCTGCGATGCTTCTAGAACCTTCTATGCTGATGCTGGTGGGAACGTTCAAGATACCTCCGGCACGTGTAACGACTTGTCCTTGCTGAAGATGCTTCTGGAACCTTCCATGCTGATGTTAGTGGGAGCGTCCAAGATATCTGCGGCACGTGCGACGTCTTATCTTGGCCGCTGTTTCGTCTGTCCGGCTATCTTAATGATGCCATGTCTTAATCTCGTAGTTTCCGACCGACACTACGTGAGCAAATGTCCCCTGACCGTCGCGCAGAATGTCGTGGTGGGCGATCGCGCATGCAGCGCAGTGCGCGCCTGCGGTTGTCCCATTGATCCGCCGATTTCTTTATCGTGCAGCACGCGTTGTTCGTGCTCTTCAATAAAGTCTTCCTCCTCTGAGTATTTGTGTGTGAGCTTCGTTTACTATTGTTGAGGGTGGTGTGAAGTGGATAAGTTTCGCGTACGTTCGTTTTATACGCATTCCGGTTTTCTTGAATTATGAACACTGAGGCGACTATGTCTTTGGCATCTGATCCAGTTGTAGAAGTATGTAATTTTACATTCTGAATTTGTCTTTTGCTCTCTTTTTGGTAGATATTTATTTGTGTCCTCTTCTAGCGCAAGAAGAAGGAGAGGGAGAGAAAATTACGTAAGAGATACGTGAATGGTTCACGAAGACGATACAGATGACTGTGCGAAGATTCGCCTTCCTGAAGAGAAGTCCTGGATGATCATTTGCGTCATCATTCTTCTAGTCAGGGAAGAATTTCCCCTGTTGTACGTTCTTGGTGTATGGACAAGTTTCGCGAAATGTATCCTGACGTTCCATGTGTTGATTTTGATTTTGTTTGACAATAATATTTTGTTTATCTATATATCTACATGTGCACATGTGTGTTAATGCACTTGGGTGTATCCATATTTGTTAATTTGTTAGTTAGTAATGCAATTTTCATATATTTTATACTCCATAGTTGTAAATTTCGTATATTTTATATGTTCCATAGTATATATGTCGGGTTTACATTAGAATTAGGGTTAGGGGCGTGAAACGAATCTTCGTTTGGGTTACACGTTGTCGTTATGCAATAGAGAAGACATTGACTAGTGCAAATACGATTGTTATAGGCCCGGACAAGTAACCGTGGTAGTTAGGTACTCGAGAAACTAATGACAATGTTTCTAGGTTCAATAACGAATCCGCGGACAACGGGACAGTAGTCGTACGCATTCGCAAGAATCTAAGTCGGACGCGTAATATTCACCGGTCGTAAGGGGTTACTCTTTTCATCGATGAGATCGCGAGCGAGAATGCCTTTCCCGTCCCGATGATGCCACAGAGGAAAACTATAATGGGGTGTGTCTAAGGACACGAGATCATCGGATTCGTCGAGAAAAGCCTTCGTCCAGAAAGTAAGGGAAATTGGCGTTGCTGCTAATTGGTCAATCTCCATATCGGTGGTTAGAAAAAGATGCTAGCCGCCCTCGAGGGAAAGTTGCTAGTGGGAGACGCCGCTCGTTGAAAAATAGGTCTCCCCTATTTTCCCGTAGTTGGGACAAAGGCTGTTTGTCTGTTTGAAGGACTTTAGTTGACTAAATCTTAAGATTTATAACGGGCCCTCGAGCTAGCCGAACATGTACTGCGGAGACGCATCGACATCTGGCAATCATTTTACTCGAAGAATAGGGTCTGCGTGTGGCGAGCTACGGGACAGAAACCGTTGGAATGTTTACTGTCGCGTGTCGCCACAAATATTTCTTTTAAGGAGAGCTATAGAATTACTCCATACCTTTGTTAGACTAAGCGTTCATCCCGTAACCGCGGCTACGTTCAGCGACTGACTGTCACCTCGAGCCCAAGCTCATTATCACAACTCTCGAACAATTACAATCGGATTGAATAACTACAATTGTTCAGTTACAGACTCCGGTAAGAACACCGGAGCCTTTGGAATTTTGGATAATCCCGCAACATTGTAACCTAGAGTCTACTATAGCTGTAATTGAACAATTGTAGTTCTTCAATCTACGCGTGACTTTCTAAGACTGACTCTTATGATTTTACTTTTGATCGGATCCGATTACTTTCTTTTGTCATCCCTCAACATCCCCGCCGTCCATGCATTTGCTAGGCGTCCGCGATCGTTGCCACGTGCTCTTTCTTCTAGAACCTTCGGTGGAAGGACCGTTGGGATGTTGATGGTTCATTAGGCACTTCAGCGATATACATTGTCGCCGAGTGCCGCCACATCTTTATCTCTATCGTCAGTCCATCGGATTTGAAGTATGCCGGTCGTGACACGAGCGCGAAGTAACTTTTACATACAATACATACATACAATAAATACATACAATAATTATATACACTAAAATAAATACAAAATAATATTATTCCCACTTCAATTATACGTCATCTACTAAAATAAAGTTACAATTAATTAACAGATAAATAATTAATTCGGTAATAATAAAAGTCACTATATACTAAGGACATTTTCTAGCGGCCATTTTGAAAGTAATGCTGATCAACACGTGCATGTAGTAACTTTTATACGTTGCAAAATAAGTTATATTTTCGATGAAGAAATAAATATTTAATAAGATGATATTACAAATGGAAGATAGTAACGAGGAAAAAATAAATAATAATTAGTACAATATAATACATCATTATTATATGGTAACAGGAATATTAGAAATTAATAGAAATTAACCAGGAGAAACAAACCATAAATTAAAACTTTGCAACTAGTTACAATTAACTATTAAATCATTAACTATTCATGGTTGATGAACTAACGATAAAATAATAAATAATAATTAACATAATATAATACATTATTATATTGTAACAAGAATATTAAGCATTAATAGAACTCAGCCATGAGAAATGAAAAATAAATCAAAATTTTGCAACTAATTGCAATTATCTTTCCTTTTTTTTTTTTAAGGGAAATCCTCGCGGACCGCCTCGATCGGCCTAAATTTGTCTGGAGGATGCGGTAGAACTTATTGTACTAAATCCATAGCCTCCTCCCAGCCATCTACCGCTTTGGCAGTGCTTCCTCCGACTAGATGCTGGCTAGCCGCGTTGTCACCCTGCCTTACAGCCCCGGCGAGTTCTCGCCCGTTCTTCCTTGTCTTGGGGGGTCTGCACGCCGCCCCGCCCATACGGTGGGCAGCAGGTGCACCTAGAGATTCACACAAGGGGCACTTGTGTGTCGAGGAAGAGCAGCCTCTGGCACGGTGGCCGGATTCGCCACACTTGTAACACAGGTGTGACCGATTCACCGTGGGCACGCACGTCGCCCTGACATGTCCAAGCTCCAAACATTTGAAGCACTGCAAGGGCCTCATCCCGATGGCTTCGTCTCTTCCAGTGGACCAGCCCAGGGCGATCATTCTTGCCTGGGAAAGCTTGCACGCTCCGGCCAATGGGCAACGCACCCAGGCCAAGCTAAGGCCGCTTCTGGAGGTGCTGATCTCCCCGACTTGACCTCCACAATACCACATCCCGCGGCCAGCGCCAGGGCGACCCGCAGCTCTTCCTTATCTACGGACACGTCAAACCCGACCACACGCAGCTCCGCCATCCTGACTGGAGCCGCGACCTCGACCGTGGCCGGGTCCAAGATCTGTGCAAGATGCGTAGCGAGTGTAACGTCAATTTATATCAAAGGCCACAGCGTACCCTCAATTACCCCAGGGATCCACCATAAACTTAAACTTTTAGTTTATTATTTTTGTGTTATCTGTTTATGGATGGTCCTTGAAACAGCCCCTAGGTTGTTATACGTCCTTACTAATTACGAGGAAAGCAGGTAGTTACCTAATGGGAAAACCCCAATACTTGACTAACGAAAAAGCTGATTTTTCCCATAAACAATATTATTAACATGACCTATAACCAATTGGCATCGTGGATCGTTACCCTCACTTTTCCTAACGGAAGGTGCGAACAGCGAATCCGCGTTGTTAATTAAAAAGGGCACACCCACACCGAGCTTTTCTCCGTAATGAGACGAGAACACCTAGGGGAGAAATAGACAAAACCATCGGACAGTGAGCATCTCTCCAATCTGTGTAAACTTGTGCTGTGAAATAAAGACAATAGTTGTGGTACGACTCAGCTATTTTTATTTCATCAACCAACCCCTAAGTTTACGTGACACCAGCGTCTGTAGAAGAAGTAGCTGACTTGACCCTCCTGAGGCCTTAGGAGAAGTAAGGTACGGTGACGATGCTATGTCGGAGGAAAGCTAGCGATGGGTGTGTCTAGCGCACGGGACCATCGGATTTGTTCATGCCATTTTAGATACACCACTGCAATTCTTGCGAATAGTTTTAATAATTTTTCTTATATGTAAAGGATAGAAAAAAAGTAAGTGTAAAAACCATTATAATGCAATAACATCATTGGACCGATGGCGATTTGTAAAAACAAGTCCGTGGAAAGTTTGTTTGCATCTTAAAATTCAAGATCAAATTTTTCTATCGCATCGTATAGTACCCATCATAGGGAACAAAAGTTTTAAAGCAACTATAGATCGTAACGCAACCATTCTCTTAGGACAGAGTGTTACAGTTTTATTAATGCTATACAGGTTGGCTGCAGATGTAAAAAGTTTTTGAGAGCTGATTCTTGGAGCCAAAATAAGATGAAACGCGAGTGAACCACTTTACACGAACGAAAGTAGATCACCCTAAACAGCGGGATGCACGTACATATATGAGATTAATTTTACATGAATATAGAAAACCGATTCATTACTCGCCTTTTCCATCATTTAACTTAATCGTCACGTTTCATAGCACAAGAGCTACAAAGCAGTAATCAGAGGTCTACACCCTAAAACAAATACAAACAAAATATGCGAGGAATTGGCCAAGATCGGACACCAGGTAAGAACGAACAACAACATAACCAGATTTGACACTAAGCAACCACTACCCCTATTCATAATAGATCTAGAACCGAAAAGCAACAACAAAGAGATATTTGAAATTAAAAAAATCTCAAACACAATATTCACAGTCGAGCCACCTAGACACAAAAAAGACATACCACAATGCATGCGGTGTCAACAATACGGACACACAAAAAACTACTGCAACAGAAACCCGGTGTGCGTCAAATGCGCAGGGAAGCACCTAACAGTGAACTGCCCACACTCGGGAAAAATAAACGACGTAAAATGTCACAATTGCGGTGGAAATCACCCAGTCAGCTACAAAGGCTGCGTAGTCAGAAAACAACTACAAAGCAAACTTTTCCCGCCGATTCGAAACAGGACACACAACAATCTCCACACGCAAGAGGACAACGCGAAATCTATGCCAACACCAAATACACAGTACGTAATGAACAATAACCACACCAACACCAACACCGTTAGAAACCGAAGCTACGCGCAAGTAGTCAACCGGTCGTCATCCTCAGATAATCAAGAACAGAACAACCACAGCAACGACGCTACAGAAATCAAAGAGCTAATAAAACATTCCATAAAAAACACCGAAATACTCACAAAAATGATAAACGACCAAAACGAACTCCTCAGACAGCAAACACAGCAGATAACAGTCATGTTACAATTAGTTACTAACATGATGAGCAAAAAATAAAAATGGACACGCTTAAAATAGCAGCCTGGAACTCTAACGGCCTACAACAAAGGGCCCTAGAAACTAAAACATTCCTGCACAGCAATAACATCGATATACTACTCGTCTCAGAAACACACCTCACAATAAAAAGCTACATAAAAATACCACACTACACCATGTACGACACCAAGCATCCCTCAGGGAAAGCACACGGAGGGACGGCAGTAGTAATAAAAAACGACATTAAACATCACCTACACAGCCAGGTCAGTACGGAACATATACAAGCAACCACCGTTACCGTACAGACTAACACCAACAAACTGCAGTTGCCAGCAGTATACGCACCGCCGCGACACAAAATCACGACGCAAATGTGGGAAGACTACTTCCGACACTTAGGTGACAAGTATGTCGGAGATGAAAGAACACCGGAGTTTTTGGAATTTCGGATAATCCCGCAACATTGTAACCTAGAGTCTACTATAGCTGTAATTGAACAATTGTAGTTATTCAATCCGATTGTAATTGTTCGAGAGTTGTGATAATGAGCTTGGGCTCGAAGTGACAGTCAGTCGCCGAACGTAGCCGCGGTTACGGGATGAACGCTTAGTCTAACAAAGGTATGGAGTAATTCTATGGCTCTCCTTAAAAGAAATATTCGTGGCGACACGCGACAGTAAACATTCCAACGGTTTATGTCCCGTGGCTCGCCACACGCAGACCCTATTCTTCGAGTAAGATGATTGCCAGATGTCGATGCGTCTCCGCAGTACATGTTCGGCTAGCCCGAGGGCCCGTTATAAATCTTAAGGTTTAGTTAACTAAAGTCCTTCAAACAGACAAACAGTCTTTGTCCCAACTACGGGACGATAGGGGAGACATATTTTTCAACGAGCGGCGTCTCCCACTAGCAACTTTCCCTCGAGGGCGGCTAGCATCTTTTTCTAACCACCGATATGGAGATTGACCAATTAGCAGCAACGTCAATTTCCCTTACTTTCTGAACGAAGGCTTTTCTCGACGAATCCGATGATCTCGTATCCTTAGACACACCCCATTATAGTTTTCCTCTGTGGCATCATCGGGACGGGAAAGGCATTCTCGCTCGCGATCTCATTGATGAAAGGAGCAATTCTTTACGACCAGTGAATATTACGCGTCCGACTTAGATTTTGTGAGTACGTTCATCTATCATCCCGTCGACCGCGGATTCGTTATTGAACCTAGGATCATTGTCATTAGTTTCTCGAGTACCTAACTACCACGGTTACATGTCCGGTTCTATAATAATCGTATTTGCACTAGTCAATGTCTTCTCTATTGCATAACGACAACGTGTAACCCAAACGAAGATTTGTTTCACGCCCCTAACCCTAATTCTAATGTAAACCCGACATATATATATAGAAAGAAAATGTTTATATTTATATGTATTATTATTATTTTTTTTTTATTGTTAAAGCCTTGTTTTATTTTAGGTTTTATGTACGTGTTATCGGTAAAAATAAATATCATGAATGCTACTTGAGTTATAATTATATACATATATGCATACGTATTGGTAAGTAGTATAGATGAGATTTGTTTTATTGTTATGAATATATAAGTATATATTATCAATAGGAATAAATATTACAAGTGTACCTTGTCTTCGAATATATATATATGTGCGTGCAATGGTAAATACGACGACTCAATTTTATGAGTCACTTGCATTATCAATGGAAGTGAATGTCATAAATATCGCCTATTTTACAACATGCGTGTATATATATATTGGTGAACATAAGTGAAAATTATATGCATAGTTATAAATGTTGTTTGTTTACAGGTGGATAGCATCAGTACTTGGTTTCGTGGGTGGCGTACCAATACTTTACAGTTCCTCTGTGCGGATTGCTATTCGTGTTCTTCCGTCAGTCGTTCAGAGAATGGTTGATGAGTTCGCCATCAGTTCTGTACACACATATAAAAATAGTTAATATATATATATATATATATCATTTATATAATTTTCTTTTGGATCTGTTCCCTTGTATGAATACTGTATCTTTGTATATAATATAATATATATAATATGTTATAATTATATTAGTTGTTATTTATTCCTTAACTCTCTCCCTTTTTCTTGTGTTTTTTTTCTTTTTTTTTATTAGTACCTAACATTGCTATTATTATGCCGTATTATATTGTATTAGCTGTTATTTGTATCTGCGCGCGACAAATTTTTCAACATGGTCGCTCGCGTGTCTCTTTGGTATGGCGTTGGTTTAATGTTAACAGTGACGTGTTGTTGAAATAACTAATTAATTGTTAATCACTATAATTTTATTTGGTAGTGTTCTGTAATATTGTTTTGTGTATTGCGTTATTACATTATTGCGTTATTATATTATTATAACACAGTTATTTCGTGTGGCATAACTTTATTCCTTTGCACTGAGTTCAATCATGTCTTGTCGCCAATATTCAGTTAGTCCATCTTGGTTAATTTCTAACCCATTTATGTGTTTATTGACCTTTCCTTATTTTCCCTATTAATTTATTATTGCATGTACTTGCTATTTGTTATTATTTTATGTAATGGAACAGTTCCTTATTAGTGATTAAAATTTATTTGTTAGATTAACATTGTCTGTAATTCTTTAGATTCTACTTATTTGATGCTGCGTCACTTACCTGGATCATTCCCACAACGTCGTCCAATTCTTCGATATGCCTTGGATACTTACTACGGTTGCCTTCAATCGTCTTATATCTGTGGCTATAAAGGTACTGTTTAATTTATTTGATTTAATACTACGTAGATTAATACATAATAAAATATCCTTTTACTTTCAATTAATCTATCTTAATTATTTTCTAACCACTTTCTACACTTATCAGCTATTTTATTTCTTCTTGTTAATCTGCGAAATTCATGCATGTACGCTTCCTTGTATGGTGATTAATTGTTCACGGGGTAAGTTGCACTTTCACTGTTTTAGTTATTCGTCGAACTAACACGTTTCACATTCAAACAGTAATTGGAGCACTCGTAATAAACTTCTTTTGTTTTCAGGTTTCCACTATCTGTGTTGTTCGACGAACAGTGCCATGCTTCCACAGTATTGTTATAACATTTAGTACTGTTGTATTTTGCATTAAGGCAATTGAAGTTAATTTGTTCATTTATTTTCAGCTGGTACATGATGTTCCGCAAACAGAGATCCATAACCTATTTTGCACGTAAACCTTCTTGTATGATGATTATTTGTTCACAAAGTAACTTTCACTTTCACTCTTTTAATTTTTATTGAATCAACACGTTATATATTCAAACAATAATTGGAGTACACATGATAATTTTCCTTTTTCTTTTTCTTTTAGGTTTTCGCTATCTGTATTATTCGACGAACAGTGTCACACCCCCTTTTCATTCATCCACAATATAGTTATAACACTTAGTAACCTTGTATTTTGCACTGAGACAGTTGAAACTAATTTATTCACTTATTTTAGGTAGCTGTCATACATTATGCTCCACGAACAACGATCCATAACCTATACTTGCACGTACACTTTCTTGTATGTTGATCACTTGTTCACAAGGTAACTTTCACTTTCATTAGTTAATTATTCATTGAGTTAACACGTTTTATATTCAAGCAATAATTGAAACACACATAATAATTTTCCTTTTTCCTTTTAGGTGTTCGATATCTGTATTATTCGACGAACAGCACTACAACATACACTACTGCACTACGTTGCGCACTAAAATCGCTTTATTCATTGCTTATTTCGATTATGCGCTAGTTTTAACTTGTTTAAGTGCACCGTTCGCGGAATCCCTTTTACTTCAATCTTGACGTTTTGGTTCTGCAAGATTTCTAGCACTTTGTATGGTCCAGTATATTGATCGGAGAATTTTCCTTTACTGGGTTCTTTTAGTAAATATATCGAATCTCCTATTTTAAAATCTTGGGGGTTGATTCGTCGGTCGTAATATTCTTTTGATCTTAGTTTGGATTTTATCAAATTTTCTCTTGCCATTCGTTGTACGGTGTTAATTTTATCGAACAGATCTTCGAGATATTCTGCGTAAGTTGGTTCCATGTTCTCTTCGATTATTACTTCACCAGTAGGTTCTCTGGCTAGATGTCCAAAAACTAATTCGTGCGGGGAGAATTTCATTCCTTCGTGTACAGAGGTATTATCGGAAAACATAGCTAATTCTACCCATTCGTCCCAATTTTTGGAATTTTCAATGTATAATTTGAGATATTCTATCAGCACGTGGTGAGATCTTTCGATTGAACCGTTACTTTGTGGATGATATGCCGTCGTGGTATATTGTTTGATGCGGAATCTCTTTGCTACTTTCTTCATTAGTGAGGATGTAAAGTTCGTTCCTTGATCAGTGAGAATAGCTCTCGGTGACCCGAAACGACATATAAATCGCTTTACAAAAGCGTCCGCTATCTCGGCTGAAGAGATTCCTCCTAGTGGAATCCCGATTGAGTATTTTGTTAATAAGTCTTGGATAGTTAATATATATTCATTTCCCTTTTGCGTTTTTGGTAATGGACCTACAATATCCATACTAACCTTGTCGAACGCTTTACCTGGTGTGTCTGTAAGTACCATTGGTTGCTTTGCTTTTATTCTTGTGAGTTTCTTCAATTGACATTCCTTACATGTTCTTATGTAATCTTGAATTTCCTTTTTCATATTTTCCCAATAGTAATGTTGTCGTATTCTTTGATAAGTTTTTGTTATTCCTTTGTGTCCTGCTACGCTTGATTCATGTTTTTCTCGTATTATGTTGTTCCGCGCTTCCACAGGTGGAGTAATTACTTCCCCAGTGCAAATGGTGATGGTTAAGGTTTTTTCCATAAACATTTCCTTTAATTTCCTGATTGTATATCGCCAGGGTATTTCCTCCAAGTTTCCTTTGCTAATGCTAAACAAAGTTAACTGTTTTTCATTTACTACGTCTAATAGAGATCTTAGCGAGTTTAATAAATTTTCTGGTGTTATTGGAATATTTCTATTTTCCTTTATCGGCAGGGATACAATGTATTTTCCAGAATCGTAATTCAATCTTGCTTTTTCTAACATTAAATCTTCATAACGAGGCAATTTTCCCGTTTCCTTCATTTCTAAGGCTCCTTTATCTATCGGATTGCCATGTATATCTATAAATACTACTTTATGGTCATTTACTCTTGCAATTGAGTCTCGGGTTTCTGAAATTTTTAGTTCCGCAATTATCGTAGGTCTCGTGTCCTTTTCTCGTTGTTGAATTAGTTCTGGAATTACAGTGGAGGTCTCTTTTTCGCTTGTTGTATCCGTGTCTTCTTTTTCTCGATTGGTTATTTCTCTATCTGTACTTACATCGGTTTCTGCTAATGCTTGGTCTAAATATTTTATAGGGGTTTCTTCTATTGTAAAATGTTTTCGGGTAAAACCCTTTCCTTGATTTTTAGAATCACTGGATTGAGGCAAGACGTGTGGTTTAGCTTCGAATATGGGGGAGAGTCTTCCATTGACGTATCTATTTCGAATCTTTTTGAGACAGGATAGCGAATCGGTGAGACTTCCTCTCTCTTTCTGATTGGTAAACAAACTTCCGGAGGGTTCCTAGATAATGCGTCTGCGTTTGCGTTCGCCCTGCCTTCTTTGTATACAATATCAAATTCAAAGTCCGATAATTTTAAATTCCATTTCCAAATTCTGGAAGTAGGATCTTTGATAGAATGCATCCACACTAAAGGTTTATGATCGGTTACGATGGTAAACTTTCTTCCGTAAAGATACGGTCGGAAGTGCATTGCGCTGTAAACAATTGCCAGACACTCCTTTTCTATGGTAGTGTCACGTCGATTCGGGGTAATTTCACGTTCCGCACGCAAGGTGAGAAATTCGTACTTAAATTTTGATTGTTATTAGAAAATTTATTGAACACTGACAGAGTAACAATACAGAATGGTCAAACAGCACAGAAAAGAATGTTCTTACAACGACTCGAGAGGTACTTTTTTATATCAAGGACCCGGCTCCTGTGGAGGGGCTATCGCTGGATGCCGGTCACATAGGGTTTCTATTACTGCTTAGCCATCATTTTGCTGACCAAGGTATGTGAGGCATAACCATCCTTTCGTTGCGTTCTCACGACCACCGTGACAGTAGAGTAGTTTTGTTCGGCGGAATTTAATAGTCTTGAGGCATACGCAATCGGCAAATCCTTTCCGATTGGCCCTTGACTCAGTACACCGCTTATTGCATATCCTGATGCGTCTGTGGTAAGGTTAAAAGGTTTAGAAAAGTCTGGATATTGTAGAATGGGTTTCGTCATTAACGCTGTTTTTAAATTATTGAATGCATCTTCTTGATTTTCCGTCCATTTGAAGGGAGTATCTTTCTTTAATAGTTGTGTCAATGGTTTCGCGACCTCGGAGAAATCGGGTATAAATCTTCTGTAATATCCTGCTAGTCCCAGAAATTGTTTGATATTTTTCGCCTTCTTTGGTCGTGGAAATTTTGATACGGCTTCGACTTTCTTTGGGTCGGGTTTCACGACATCCTCACTAATTATATGTCCTAAATAACTCACCTCGTGTCGTAAAAATTCGCACTTATCAGGTTGTAATCGTAATTTAGCTTTCCTCAGTCTTTCCATTAATTTATTAAATTTAATTTCGTGTTCTTGGAGAGACCTGGAATAAATCACTGTCATCCAGATAGACGAATAGTTCTATTCCTTGCAGACCAGATAATACTGAGTTCATCAAACGTTGAAATGTTGCTGGGGCATTTTTTAATCCAAAGGGTGTCGAAAATGCCGTTTTGCGGGCATCCTCCTGTGACATACGGATCTGGTGAAAGCCTGATGCTAAGTCAAACGTGGAAAAATATTTTGCACTTCCTAATTGATCCAATATTTCTGTAATGTTGAGTAGTGGGAAGGCATCGCCAATCGTTTTATCGTTCAATTTTCTATAATCGATAACTAATCTCCAGCGTTTATTTCCTTGCGAATTGGGTTTTTTGGGCACAATCCATAACGGGGAGTTATATGGAGATATTGATGGTTCCACTACGTCCGTATCTAGTAATTCTTGAATCTGTCGATTTATCTCTTCTCGATGTATTGGTGGATATCGATACTGTTTAGTATTAATTGGTATATTATCCGTTGTAATTATTCTATGTTCTAGAACTTCAGTTGCTTCCAATGTATCTCCTGGAATATGAAATCTATCTTGATTATTACGAATCAACCTTTTAACATTTTCCTTTTCTTCTTCGTTCAAGTGTTCGAGTCGTAGTAACTCATTTATTTTTTCGTATCTACTTTCCTTCGATTTTAGAACTGTATTACACGCTGTCCTAGGAAGCGAGGAGGGATTTTCAAATTCTTTAATTACCATCGTCGGTGTTGTAAATTCGTAATCTCTTGAAGTAGTATTTATTACTCTTATATAGCCTTTTCCTTTATGATTCCTCACAACTGCATTTCCAAAATAGATTCCTTTGCTCGGCTCGATTCTTAGAATAAATCCCTCTTTTATCTCTGGATTAGCGATATTAATTGAACACGTTACTGAACTTCGCTTCGGTATAATTATTTTTTCTTTAGTATCGAAGGGAATATAAATATTTCCCCATTTGATGTGTTTTTCCTCATAATCTAAACGAGCTTTACAACCTGCAAAAAATTCGGATCCTAGGATTCCGTCTTGATCGATTAGCAATGAATCATCGACTACATGAAAAATAACCGGATGGCCCGCAACCTGTATTACCGTCTGCCCTAGGGAGACCAGGCTCGTTGCCGTAATTCCTCGCACTTCGATTGATTCCTTTTCGTCGATGATGGCTGAGTCGGGTAAAGCAGGTTTCTTGATAATATTGATTTCCGATCCAGAGTCTAATAATAAACTCGTCTTAGTTTTTAGATTTGGGGAAGCTATTCGTGCAGTTGGGGTCGTTGGGGAATCGTTAAATTTTACTGAAATAATTCGGAGAGGTCGCCTTCCGAATCTGAATTCAACTCCTGATGATTTTCCTTCGCCGGTTGCTTGTGCTTCACTCTTTCCCTTTTGTCTTGAGATTCTGGATTCTCTGTCTGTGACCTTGTTTGGTTGTGGGATGACTCCCCCACAGTATTTAGTGGTTGTTCGTTCGATCTTATGGTCGGCGTTGCGTTCGCTCTGTCTCTTGTTATGGGTGGTGGAGTTGATCTCGCGGGGATGGCTGCTCTTGTTCTGTTTGTTGCCGTCGGCGCCGGTCGCCTGGTTGCCGCCTGTACTCTTGGGCGATTCGGCGTATCGTTCCTTCGTGGCTCGCCCCATTCTCCCGAAGGACGTGTTTCGTTTCCCGATGGTCTCGAAGCATAGGGTACGATTAATCCGGCATCTACTCGGGCTTTAAATTTGTAACAGTCCTTCACTAAATGCCCGGGTTTTTTACAATAATTACACGTGATATTTTGTCTAGTAGTGTAGTATCGTGGACGAAAGG
The DNA here is from genome assembly GCF_011952205.1 of Bombus bifarius. Taxonomy (NCBI): domain Eukaryota; kingdom Metazoa; phylum Arthropoda; class Insecta; order Hymenoptera; family Apidae; genus Bombus; species Bombus bifarius. Next base: position 18,040 of record NW_022884459.1, read on the forward strand.
CCTGGGAAATATCGGACGAACTATGAACAGTGTCGCGAGAGCCGAGGCGCCGTCGGGCCCATCAATGTGTCATCGGTCTTTTCAAGTGCATAGTTTCGTGGAAAAGACCTACGTGACCCTGGCCACGAGCGTCTGCAGAACACGTGTGCGGTGGGCCTAGGAAAAGGGCAATAGAATGCGACAACAGTCAGTCGAGAAACAGAGTGCGAGTTGAGAAACAGAGTGCGAGCGGAGGAGCCGAGTGCGAGTCGAGCGGAGACGGAGGTTGCGAGTGGCGTTGCCGATAGAGTGTGGATTGCGCTGTTTTCTGTACGTTTGGTATGAATAGTTCAAGTTAAGCCACAATCGTCTTTTCTGTCTGATTAACATCTCTATTGTCCACTCTTTGTGAACATATTACATCACGATATTACAGTAGTATTCGAAAAATTCTGCGATGGAGGTACCGATCTTCGATCTTGGCGGTTGTTTCTGATATTGTTGTTAGTGTTCGAAGGACGTGCGTTGTCGCGTCTGTAATAGTTCGAGGGTGTCGGTCGATGGGGTCGCGTTCCGTCGGTTATTTGTCTCAATTCGTGCGTTGCTTTGACGGCTTGACGATATGCATCTTCTAAAGTATGGTACCCTGCTATTTTTACTCGTACATATACCTCGTTCGGAAGTCCTTTAACGAAAGCTTCTCTCGTTTCCCAATCTATAGTATCTTGGATATCGGGGGATATGATGCCGTAGTCGCCTCTTTCTCCATCCATTATTGCCAATCTAAGATTTCTAACGCGATCCATATAATCTAATATGTCTTCCCCGGGTCGTTGAAATATCGTTCCTAATTCCCCTTTATATTCGTTAAGAGATTTCTTTGGGCCGAATAGATCCTTTAATTTGCTTCCGAAATCGTTTAAACTCATTAATTCCGTGTCTTCGATGGCGAGGAACGCGTTTTCACGAAGCTTATTTACTAACAATTTTACTAATTGAGGTTCTTGATATCTGGGAATCATATTTCGCGCGCGCTCACAAGCTCTTAAAAAGTGGAATACCGATGGTCGATATCCGTCAAACACTGGCACCGATTCGATCGCGTCTTTTAGCTTAATTGGCTGGGTATGTCCACCTGTCTGGATCGTTTCCTGTTGCGCTGTCGGCGGCGATTTGGGTGTTTGAGGTTCCTGTTTCGTTTTAAGTTCGAATAATCCGCTTTGTAATTCGGCGAGTTTTGCACTCATATCGCGAAAGTTCGCATCCCATGCTTTAAGCTTTTCCGACAATGTCAAAACCATTTCTTCGTCAAACGATTCCACTACAGTCGCCATTGTTTTTTAAATATATATTTTATTAACAAGTGTGACAACTTTAATCTTCTATGGAGCGTATCGAACTGTTTAAACCAACTTTAATCCTCCGTGAAGCGGATCCCACCGCTGCCACCAGAAATTTAACTACTCTAATGTTACGTATCTATTTGTTTAAATCGATCAAATCTTAAGTTTAAATTTTACTGAAAATTTTTTTTTTTTTGTAGTTTGAGTTTGTATGTAATCTGAAGGGAAATAAGTTGAAATGATATTATTGTGTATTTAATTCCGATTTAGGTAATTAATTAATACGATAGTTGCTGCCACCAGAAATAGTCTAAGGACTATTTCAAAATATTTTATTTTGATTATTTTCTTTTACGTTTAATGGGTAGCGTTGACTGACGCTTGATGCAACTGATAAACGAATTCCACTTTTCGGCTAACCTGCTATGCGCAGGGATACTGGCACGGGAGAGGATTAAAGCTGGGTACAATAAATATTTTTCCTCGTTGAACGGATTTTTATTTGGACGTAGGTTATATATACATATACATTATACGTGTAATATATATATATATATATATATTTTATTAACTGGATATATATATTTTAGCGTTGCTGGATTGGATAGGAATGTGAGATTTTCGTTGTTTTATATAAATTTATTTTTACGTTTGACTTCTTCTTCTCTTTTAATTTCGCTGTAGTAATTTGCCGTTAGAACCGAAACTCAATTCATTTACTACGATGGATTCTGTTACCACGATTTTCTTGCCTTTTGAGTTTAATAATCGAGGATGATTCTAACGATCCTCTCTGTGTGGGACTCGTGTGATTTCGCAAGCCTTGCCCAAAGACGGGTAATATTTTACCAACAGTGGGAGGAGGAATGCGAAGATCGATGGGTGTTTTCGATAAGCGAAAACACCGTTTGCACAAGCCAACACAGCGAACGATCCTTTGGTTAAATTCTCGAAGGGAAATTGTTCTGTTATATCTCTCTTACAATCGCATGCAATGATGGCAAGAATATCAGTTAATAGCAATGCCGGTATTGTTCTTAATTTTCGATTGACCCCGACGATGTATTTAATAGTCCTTTCTGTGCGGGACTTGTGTGATTTCGCAAGCCTTGCCCAAAGACGGGTAATATTTTACCAACAATGGGAGGAGGAATGCGAAGATCAGTGGATGTTTCAGTAGCTGAAAACACCGTTCGCACAAGCCGACACAGCGGACAACTCCTTTGTTTAAAGTTTAAACAATGATTCTATCTTCAAAACCGTTCACGAGAATAAAACGAGATCGATGATAGGAAATTCTAATTCGATTCTCGTGGGCAACGAGATTATCAGAGAAGAAGGAAATTTTCAAAATTAATTTTCTTACCTTGAGGAGTAGGTGCTGTCTGGTGCCATTACCTCAGCTGCTCCGGTGGTCGTCGAAGTTTTTGTTGGGTTTATTATTTGAACTCGAATATAGTTTACTATCAACTCTTACTTTATTTATCTATTTTAATACAGACTGAACAATTTACTAACTGGATTAATACCGCAATTACAATGCGCGTTTTGTCTAAGCGATGAAATGAGGACTTCAAAGATAAAATTTTCTTTTACTTAATCGCGACTCTCTTTTCTTTACCGAAAAACTAAAGACCCCGAAACGCAAAATATTATACAAAATTTCTAAACGCAATGATGAGCGCAATAAAGAACGTAATACGAATGATCCGTAATAACAATGAACACAAATTATAAAATGAACGCAAGAAGAATGAACGAAAATAATGAGCCGTAATAAGAATGTTCACCAGAATATTAATGAGCGAAAATACGAATGAACGCAAATTATAATGAACACAAGAAGAATGGACACTGCTCTAAGTTGCTTCGCTTATTTATAATGCCATCCCCCACGGGGTGGTGGTCCGCTGGGGGTACGCTTCCGTGGGAATCGGGATGTTGCAGTTTGGGTTTCTTGGAATCGTACGTGACAAAATGTAAATTCCGTATTTCGACTTAGTTTTTATCGGTCCTGTGTTTCTGCTGAGCTAGCGTCTAGAAGATTTGAAGCATTCCACGCTGATCTAGTCCTTTCCGCGAGAGACTTCCACGTGCTGTACCGTGGGAATTACCGGTGTTTCTTCGGCGCGTGGAAGGGCTGGTGGCTGCAGCATCATTATCATTTCAGTGTTTGCTCGGGCAACACGCGCAACTCCGCTGCTCTCCCATAACAAGGACCTCCTCCTTCGAGTTGTTTTGCGTAAGTTTAGATATTTGCATATTATGGTTGTTTTTGTGATTTTGATCGTTTTTCCTTTTTGTTATTTCCCTAGGCTTCGGTGATCGACGTTCGAACAATGTTTGCGGAGTCATTTTCATCAGAGGTTCCTATCCAGACTTCCCTGGTACGTATTTAGTATTCTTTTTAGTCCGCTTCATTCATCCTGTTTCGTTTTATTTAAAATATACTGTGTTGTTTTCAGCGCAAGCGAAAGAGGGATTCCGAAGAACCCATGGGCGACTCGGGAAGACCCAACAAACGCATGCGGCCCTGTGATAAACCACAAGTATCAGAGTGGTTGGAGGAACTATTCAACATTGGTGCTGAGGCCGTGTCGAAATTGAGCTTTGACGATTTGGTTACTTTTGATGAGAGTTTCTTCGATGCAGAGACCGTCGTATTGGAGTGGGAACCCCCTCTGGTTGAAATCGTTGATACCGATCGTTGTGTGAAAGTTCGTTTTGCAAATGAAATTCCCGAAGAGGTTTTGGAGGCACATCTTCGTCACCATGCTTCTGGGAGAAAGGGAATTTCCCCTGTTGTGCGTTATTGGTGTATGCGTGAATTCAGCGAACTTTGTCCCGGAGCTCCTTGCTACGATTTTGATTTAGTGTAGCTGCTTCAATTTCGTTGGTTCGCTGCTTGATGTTCCTTATTATTATTAATTTTTAGATGTATTTTGTTTTGTGTTCAATATATATATGTCGGGTTTACATTAGAATTAGGGTTAGGGGCGTAAAGCGAATCTTCGTTTGGATTACACGTCGTCGTTATGCAATAGAGAAGACATTGGCTAGTGCAAATACGATTATTATAGAACCGGACAAGTAACCGTGGTAATTAGATACTCGAGAAACTAATGACAATGATCCTAGGTTCAATAACGAATTCGCGGACAGCGGGGCGGTAGTCGTACGCACTCGTAAAAATCTAAGTCGGATTCTGTGTTAATATTCGCTGATCGTAAGGAGTTAATCCTTTTTTTGTCGATGAGACCGCAAGAGAGAATGACTTTCCGTCCCGGTGATACCCCAGAGGAAAACTATGACGGGGTGTGTCTAAGGACACGAGATCATCGGATTCGTCGGGGACATCCTACGTTCGGAAAGTAAGGGAAATTAACGTTGCTGCTAATTGGCCAATCTCCATATCGGTAGTTAGAAAAGGATGCTAGCTGCCCTTGAGGGAGGGTTGCTAGTGGGAGACGTCGTTCGTGGAAAATAGGTCTCTCCTGTCTTCCCGTAACTGGGACAAAGACTGTGTATCTGTTGAAGGATTTTAGGTAACTAGATATTAGTGTTTATGACGGTCCTCGGGCTAGCCGATCACGTACTGTGGAGACGCGTCGACATCTGGTAAACATCCTGCCCGGAGAATAGGATCTGCGTGTGGCAAGCTACGGGACAGAAACCGTTGGAATGTTTACTGCTACGTGCCGCTACAAATCTTTCTTTTAAGGAGAGCTATAGGAATACTCAATGCCTTTGTTAGATGGAGAGTTCGTCCCGTTGACCGCGGCCACGTTTGGCGACTAATTGTCGCCTTGAGCCCAAGCTCATTGTCACAAGTCTCAAACAAATACAATTGGTTAGAATGACGGCAAATCGTTTAGTTACAACTGTAGATTTTAATTACAACGTTTTTATGGATTTTCCCGAGGTTTCAGAGGGAAGGCACCGGTGTCCTCTTATCTCCGACACGGCCATCCTGACTATCACACGTCCTCGGGTGTAGTTAAAATATTGGGTATTCCTTACATTAAATTTGGTACAATCAACATTAGTTACAACTTAATCAAATGTCAAATAAACCAAGGGTCCAGTTCGACAACAGGATTTTGCTCGAAGTTTCGGTAACAAAAATAAAGGGACAGAATTATTAACATTATGATTCGTATTCGAAATATTAGTTGCATCCTGTGGTTTATCAGTCGGGTCGTAGTGGCGTGACGGACTATTTGCGATTTGCACCCAGATGAATCTTGATTTTGTAGATCGCACGACCGCACAGAGTTACACTGGTGTTGCGTGCGAACATACGACCGATTGAGGTTCGTAACATTGCAGCTGGCTGTGCGTGCGAGTACACGACCGCTTCAGCTTCATGGCGTTGCCGCTGGTGGTGCATGTGAATACACGACCGCTTCAGCTTCCTGGCGTTGCCGCTGGTGGTGCATGTGAATACACGACCGCTTCAGCTTCCTGGCGTTGCCGCTGGTGGTGCATGTGAATACACGACCGCTTCAGCTTCCTGGCGTTGCGCTAATGACCCTCGGGGGTCGGGGTACTCATATCGCTCGGGTCACTGTCCTCGCCACCACTAACAACGTCCAAATCCGCAGGAATGCGACTATCTGGCATCCTCCTCAACCTGTCGTGACTATACTTGTAAGAGCGTTTGCCGTCTAACGGTTTTAGAATATATTGGTCCCCCTCCAAAATCTCTGCTATCCTAAATGGACCCTTAAATTTCGGATCTAGTTTACATTGGTTTCTCTCTTCAATTTTCCGTAGCACAAAATCACCGAGGTTGAACCTAACCACTTTCGCCTTGGTTTTATCAAATCTAACCTTGTCGTACTTGACACTAGCCTCTATATTTTTTTTTTTTTTTTTTTTTATGGCTTGGCGCCTTACATCGGAGATATCTATTGTCTTTTCCTCTATATTATCGGGTAGCATCAAGCCGTATGGCCTTGCTGCTTTACCGATCAGCAGTTCTAACGGGCTTGATTTCGTTACACGGTTGGTGGTGCAATTTAAAGCCAATTGTATTTCCCCGATCGCGTCTTGTCAAGACCGCCCGGTCGTTTCTACCGTCGTGAACATATTTTTTAGCGTACTCATAGTATGCTCTACCTGTCCATTGGCCCTACTAGCACCGGTTGCTATTAGGTGGAGTTTAATGTTCCTATCTTGGCAAAAATCTCGGAACTATTTACCCGTTAAGACACCTCTCTTGACCCGTTATCATGCGGCAAGGACTGCCGAATAAAAATATAGTACTTAAGTGCTTTAGCGGTACTAAGGGAAATCTACTTTACGAGTATGATGCAGATATGCGAATTTAGTGAAGACGTCGGCCAAAACAATGACATATCCTTTCGAACCACTTTTAGGGCTTAGTTTGCCCGTTATGTCCACGTGAACTGTATGCCAAGGTATGCTGGTCTTAGGTATAGGATGTAATTCAGCTTGTATTTTACCTGAACTGGCCTTCGAAACTTGACAAGCGTGACAGTTCTCTACGAATTTGCGAACATACTCCGCCATTCCTTTGAACCAGTAACCCTCGCACAGTTTCTCAAGCGTTTTATCCCAACCTAAGTGCATAATTGACTGTTGCACATGGTCAATAGCAGACCATCTAAAACCTCCGGGGACAATGGACAAGCAGAGAGTTCTGCCTTTTCTCTGTATATTGCGATGAGGGGTACCGGACCGTAATTCATACGTGTAATATCGTGATATAATGTATTTACAAGGAATGGATGATACAGATGTTAATCGGACAGAAAAAGACGATTGTTGTTCAACCTGAACTATTCATACCAAACGTACAGAAAACAGCACAACTAAATAACGACCCGACTTTCACAAAAATGCAATCAACACTCTCTCGGCAACGCCACTCGCAAACTCTGTTTCTCGACTCGCACTCTGCTCCTCGACTGACTCTCTGGCCGTTGTCGCATACTATTGTCTTTTCTAGGCACACGTGTTCTGCAGACGCTCGTAGCCAGGGTCACGTAGGTCTTTTCTACGAAACTATGCACTTGAAAAGACCGATGACACATTGATGGACCCGACGGCGCCTCGGCTCTCGCGACATTGTTCATGGTTCGCCTGATATCTCTTAGGCTTTTCGTCCACGATACTACACTCGGCCATCCTGCAATAACATCTGCCCTCAGATGTTGCCTTCTATCTCGCTGTCATCAGATGCGTCACTTTCGGCGTTTATGACCCAAGGTTTCATGAAATCGAGGTGTGCGCGGGTCCTTCCTTCGCTACTGCTTCGCACGCTTTCTTCTTTTCTTGTAATTCCGCAGGTTCCCTTCTAGCTTACCTATGTTTCGTTCGGTTAGGATGCAGTCAAGGCAGTTGGATACCACGGTTCGACCTTTTCGCGTAACCCCTTGAACCAGAAGTCCTTCTTGACCATAGCTTCTGTTTTGGTAACCCCGAAATGCCCCCGCTCGTGCGCTTGCCTGACTACTTGAGCCCGCATCGCCTTCGGTACTACTATTAGCACATCGTCCTTACACTCCTTATACAAAATATTGTCTCTTATTACATACCCATCGGCCTGACTGCACGTTGCGGCGTCCAAAATCCTACGGACTTCAATGTCCTTGTTCTGTGCCCCTCTCAACCGTGCAATCAGCCCGTCTTCACTCTCCGTTACATACATAGTGCTCGGCAGGGGGTTCCTACTCGGAGCATCTACATGCTGCATACTTTTCCCCGGCCGATGACACACCTGATACTTAAACTCGCCTAGTAACAAGGACCATCTAGCCACACGTACACACAAATCTTTCTTTCCAACTACAACTATGGGACTTGCATATTCTGAGTTTGACGGTTTTATTATGCCTTCATTTGTCCATAATTCCATCAACTCGTCCACCTCTTTTTTCTCCGAAGGCGCCAATCTTCGCGGCCTTCGAACCACAGGTTTGTCACTCTTTAAAACGATTTTTGCCGTTATCCCAACGTCCCGCTTTTTCTCCGGCCTATACCCCCTAATGATATCGCGAATCGCTTCACGATAATGCGGTTCCTGTACGTGTGTTAGGTCTGTTTCGTCAGTCTGTTCTACCACGTTAATTCTAAACACATCTGGCACGTCTTTGTTAGTCTGTTCGTCAAGCCGCAAGAAAGTCACTTCGCCTCGTTTAACCCGTAACTCTACCTGATCCAGAAAATCAGTTCCTAACAACAGGCCGTGCATCGTCTATATTTTGTTTGAAACAACGTGTAAAGTGATTGGCAGTTTATACCCATCAACCATCATTACCTTGGTGAATTCACCCCAGGTCTCATTGCCAGCGGAACTAAGACCGTCGAACTTAAGCTTGCATTTACCTAGCGGTGGTGACCCTAACCTCGCATACTCGTCTGATCGAATGAACGTGAGGTCACTACCCGTATCCACTAATGCCACAAACCTACAATCATCTATCGCCACTTCCTTCATATACTTCCCCTTTTCGGATCTTGACACTACGCAAGTCTCTTTCGGTCGTGCCGTACACCTCGCTGCAATATGTCTAAATCCGCTGCACTCGAAACACCTAACACCTTCTCCCCTCTCCGGACACTTAACCCTTAGATGATCCTCACTACCGCAAATGAAGCATCTTCTTTTCTTCATTGCATCTACAGATTGACTGGGCTTCCCGTCCTTCTGGGTTTTAGCCGGCTTCGCAATCGACTTTACTCTGCGATTCTTCTGCTCTTCGTACATCACTAACCTCTTCCTCAACTCTTTGATTAACGTAGCGCCGTACAATATAGCCTTATTGTTCTCGTCGTCTATTATTCCATCCACTATGTATTCCACCTTTGCTTCCTCCTCTATGTCCACATGGCTGGCTATTTCGAGCATGCGGTACATGTAAGCCAAACATGCTTCATCACTCTCCTTTTTTGTTTCTTCAAGTTTCTGATGTACTTGCCCACTGTTGACTTTCCTCGAAAATTCTTTCACTAGCCCCCTCTTCAACTCATGCCAAGTCCTGGCATGACACTCGAAGCTCGCAAATATTTTCGCTGATCCCTTCAGCAGCTTCCTCGCGTAGACTGCCTTCTGCCCATCCGACCACATGCACGTATCAGCGACTTCCTCGAACGACTCGAACCATCGTTCGACATTTTCACCTCTGTTGCCACTAAACGACTCTAATGCATCTTCGACGTCTCTAAAACTCAGTGTCGAACCAACACATGCCCTTCGACAATATTCATCACGGTCCTGATACACCCTTCGCGTACCTCTCTTGTATCCTCTTGCGTTTTTTTTTGTCATCTTCATACTCACTTTCGTCGTCGCTTTCTTCTTCCGACGATATGTCATTACCATCCATGGCCGCTTGTAGCCGTGCGCGTAATTCTACTTTTCTTCCCGTCGTTTTTAAACCCAAACTAGCGAGGCGCTCCTTCAACTCCTTCGTATTCATTTTCTCAAAATTTTCATCTTCGTTACAATCACGCTCAGCTCTCTGTACATTTCCTAAATCTCGTTGACCGGTTAGCTCTTCACCGCCCGTCGATCCCTTAGGATACGATTGTCCAGCCCTACATGCCCGATTCAGCCTTGCAATCAGCACTGACCTCGCACCAGATATAGGGAGGTTCATTCGCGCGAGCTTACTCCTCAGCTCCTCCAGCGTCGAACCCTCTTCACCCGACAATCGTTCGTCCCCAACGTTTGCCATTTTTCACACTACACAAACTTAAACAGTCAACGATATCGTCTTTTATCGCACCGCGTACCGGTAAATTCACAACTAGCTCGAATAGCTCTGTTAAACCGTTTCGTTTTCTGTCTTGTCCAATCCCGGACGAGCCCCCAAAAATGTAATATCGTGATATAATGTATTTACAAGGAATGGATGATACAGATGTTAATCGGACAGAAAAAGACGATTGTTGTTCAACCTGAACTATTCATACCAAACGTACATAAAACAGCACAACTAAATAACGACCCGACTTTCACAAAAATGCAATCAACACTCTCTCGGCAACGCCACTCGCAAACTCTGTTTCTCGACTCGCACTCTGCTCCTCGACTAACTCTCTGGCCGTTGTCGCATTCTATTGTCTTTTCTAGGCACACGTGTTCTGCAGACGCTCGTAGCCAGGGTCACGTAGGTCTTTTCTACGAAACTATGCACTTGAAAAGACCGATGACACATTGATGGACCCGACGGCGCCTCGGCTCTCACGACATTGTTCATGATTCGCCCGATATCTCTTAGGCTTTTCGTCCACGATACTACATACGTATTCGCGATATCTCCCGTGAGCTCCTCGTTCTGCAATTTATTGACGATCCCAGAAATTTGGAAGCCGCGACGTTATTCCACTAATAGCCAGTCTTCGGAGATTTCGGTCAGATTGATTTCCTTCTCTACGACTTCGTTGATCGTAAGGTGATCCAAGTCTACGGGATTTCGCGAGACAAAATTTACGTGGGCCATTCGTTTACCCTCCCGGTACAGAATGTCAAAAGTAAAAGTTTGTAAGTAAGCCCACCACCTGTAAACCCTGTCATCTAAATTTACCTTACTACTGGATGCCTTCAAAGGGTTACAATCGGAGACGACAAGAAATTCTCGTCCGTGGAGATAATGATGGAAATGCTTGACGGCGTTCACAACTGCTAACTTTTCTAGTTCGTAAGAATGATACGTAGATTCCGCAGGGCTACTTCGTATACTGTAATATTCTATTACTCTATTTTTACCTTCAATCTTGTGCATTAAAATAACCTCATATTCATCCGAACTAGCGTCGATATAAAGTTCTATCGGAAGTAAGCGCATACAAGGGTTTCATTACCCGTGAAAATTTAGGGACGAATTTTCGGAAATAAAAGGCTAAACCTATGAACTGCCTAAGCTGTGTGACGGTCGTTGACGCAGGTAAAGAACTCAAGGCGTGCATTATACCCGGGTTGGGACAAACTTCTAGGTCGTAAATTACATATTCCAAATAGAGTACCGATGCCTTTAGAAAAGAACATTATGCAAAGTTAAAGGAGAATCCGGCTTTTACAAGGGTATCTAGTACGGTGTGCAATCCTGTTAGGGCTTGATCTATCGCGTCGGCAATAATTAGGACATCGTCCAAATAGACGACAACGTACGAATGGCACGTCGGCTGTTATACGTGTTTTCAAAGGAATCTCAAGAATGATCTCTCGTTTTGTTTGTTCGCAACATCGAAGTCAGCAGCCGCTGCTGAATACAATGAAGGAAAGTGTAGTACAGATCACTTCGACCAAATGATTTCTTATGTCACCACAATTAAAAAGGGTCAAATGCTACAGAAGACTTGGCATGCCACTACTCCTGAGGATTTCCGTAGCAAACGCTTTGATGGTTTACAAAATGGTAGCAAGGAAGAACATAAATATTAGAATATTTAGACAAATATGAGTTGCAAAAATTATTAGGGTTGTCCGAAAATATAAGAATCCCCATTTTCGACGGAGTCAGCATAGTATCGCCGTCCCGAAAATGACTTCCGGAAGAAACATTAAACGCGCACGCACTTATGTTATGCAAATAAAGGACATCGAATGGATCGAACAAAGGCACAAAAGAATTCGAAGAAAACAACAACTTATTATCCAAATTGATCATCGAGGGTAATCAAGGCTGTATACTTCCTAGAATTAGGATGAATAGGGGTTTGGAGAAACCCACCGGCCATGTCCAGAATAATAAAATATCTCGCTTTTGCAATCTCGCGACTTGATCCGCAATGAGCGGTAAAGGATACCGACCCGCGACCGTGTATTTATTTAGTTCTCGAAAATCTACCTATCATCTATCTGAACCATTGTTCGTCTTCACGAGTAACGCAGGGCTCGCGAACGGTGAATTACTAGGCTTTATGATTTTTGGCTGTAATTAAATCGCTTGTTCTCTCACGTACTATTCCGCGCTCGCGAAGTTTATTAGGACTCCTTGTACGGCGATGTTAGGATCAGTTAATTGTACTTCTAACTGGCCTGTATTTTTTTTTGTACGAGTACGTAGGGAACCCGTAACGGATGAATCTCTGAATTTTCGAAAAGAAAGATTAATCTACCTTTATCACTACCACGTACCTCATTGTCAACTTCATTAACATCGATCTCGTTTTCGGCAGTTTTATTACAGGCATTAATTATTTTGTTTTGCACATAGCGAGGCTATTTTGTGTAATATTACGTCAAAATCTTGGCTTAAAATTGAACGAGCAATCGCGATATTGTATTGTTAAATAACTATCAGCGAGAACGTGAAAAGTTCATCTCTACCCGCCGACACCTGCAACGGATAAGATTTGAGCGATACGTTTAGTACCAATATTTCTTATTCCTTGCATTACTACTATATCAATCGTTCTTTTGCCAGAAATTCTCAAGACTACGGATTCTTTAATTAGCGAACACTCGGCTCCGAGATCGGGGTAAAATGGAAAGGACTCACCCGGAAGGCTTGATCTACCACTTGGCGCCTCCACTACGTAGAAGTCGATTCGACACTCGGTATTGAAATTATATTCAGGGCACTGCTTTGTAAAGGATTTTCCTCCATAATCAGATTGGTAGCTGCGCACCATGCAGCGGAGTCGAAAAATTGTTAGGTTCCACGCTCGATTTTTGCACTAGCGACGGAATTAACTCACGCACGATGGTCGTAAGGTCTTGCACTGTTACAACCGGCACTGATCCCACTTCTGATGTCGGGTTTACATTAGAATTAGGGTTAGGGGCGTAAAGCGAATCTTCGTTTGGATTACACGTCGTCGTTATGCAATAGAGAAGACATTGGCTAGTGCAAATACGATTACCATAGAACCGGACAAGTAACCGTGGTAATTAGATACTCGAGAAACTAATGACAATGATCCTAGGTTCAATAACGAATCCGCGGACAACGGGACGGTAGTCGTACGCACTCGCAAAAATCTAAGTCGGATTCTGTGTTAATATTCGCTGACCGTAAGGAGTTAATCCTTTTTTTGTCGATGAGACCGCAAGAGAGAATGACTTTCCGTCCCGGTGATACCCCAGAGGAAAACTATGACGGGGTGTGTCTAAGGACACGAGATCATCGGATTCGTCGGGGACATCCTACGTTCGGAAAGTAAGGGAAGTTAACGTTGCTGCTAATTGGCCAATCTCCATATCGGTAGTTAGAAAAGGATGCTAGCTGCCCTTGAGGGAGGGTTGCTAGTGGGAGACGTCGTTCGTGGAAAATAGGTCTCTCCTGTCATCCCGTAACTGGGACAAAGACTGTGTATCTGTTGAAGGATTTTAGGTAACTAGATATTCGTGTTTATGTCGGTCCTCGGGCTAGCCGATCACGTACTGTGGAGACGCGTCGACATCTGGTAAACATCCTGCCCGGAGAATAGGATCTGCGTGCGGCAAGCTACGGGACAGAAACCGTTGGAATGTTTACTGCCACGTGCCGCTACAAATCTTTCTTTTAAGGAGAGCTATAGGATTACTCAATGCCTTTGTTAGATGGAGAGTTCGTCCCGTTGACCGCGGCTACGTTAGGCTACTAGCTGTCGCCTCTAGCCCAAGCTCATTATCACAACTCTCGAACAATTTCACAACCGGATTGAATAACTACAATTATTTAATTACAGCTATAGTAGACTCTAGATTACAATGTTGCGGGATTATCCAAAATTCCAAAGGCTCCGGTGTTCTTCCATCTCTCACATATATATTGCGGTTTTCTGTTTTTTCGTTACGGCACGTGCGGAGCGCGGGACGTGACAGATGATATCGCTGATTTTGACGGAAACTAATCGTCATTTCCTTCCCGTTTGAGATATTTCGACGTTAAAGCGCGCTTTTCACTCCATTTTACGCACCGAATGTAATGCACGCCCGTTTCAGCGTCAAAACAAGCCCCGCAGCTCGCAAATCTCAATCTTTTACTCGATTTTGAAGAAAACAAAGTGTTATTTCGTTCCTATTTGAGATATTTCGACGTTCAAACGCTCCTTTTTCTCCATTTTACACGCCGAATGGATCAGCGTAGACGACCCATACCTGAGGCACGGGTCAGACAGGAGTCGGTGGCGTCGGCACGCACCACCTTCACCCATCACCACGCAGTTCCCATCGCTCCTTCGGGAGCAGCAGGGTGGTGAGTGGTGGGTGGTGCAGTCGAAGAAAAAGAAGAGAAGGAAGAAGAAAACCACTAGAATTGCGGCGGAAAGCCAGGTCTACATGGTTCCGCCTACAAAAGGTGCACAGCCTGGGAGAAGGGCAAATTACACCTCGAAACCGAAGGCCGCCGCATCGACAGGGACTTCAACGAAAGCCCCCTAATAAGTTCCAACACCAAGAAAGGCCGTGCTCCCTCGCTTACCGTCATCATCAGAGGTTACTTTGACCCTGAGAGGGGGGGCTAAGACATCGTACGCGGTAGTGATAAAGGCGGTTAGAGGAAAAATCCATGGCATGGTAAGGCCATGACTGGTGCTATTATTGTAGTGATCCCCTGCGACAATGTCCGGAAAAAGGCGTCCACGCTCGTGTCACGTAAACTTAAGGGTAGGTCAACTACTGTGTTTATTTTCTAGCACATTGCTCGGAGAGGTGTTTACAGGTCGAGGGTTTTGTCTATCTCTCCTAGGTGTTCTCGTCTCATTACGGAGAAAAGCTCGGTGTGGGTGTGCCCTTTTTAATTAACAACGCGGATTCGCTGTTCGCACCTTCCGTTAGGAAAAGTGAGGGTAACGATCCACGATGCCAATTGGTTATAGGTCATGTTAATAATATTGTTTATGGGAAAAATCAGCTTTTTCGTTAGTCAAGTATTGGGGTTTTCCCATTAGGTAACTACCTGCTTTCCCCGTAATTAGTAAGGACGTATAACAACCTAAGGGCTGTTTCAAGGACCATCCATAAACAGATAACACAAAAATAATAAACTAAAAGTTTAAGTTTATGGTGGATCCCTGGGGTAATTGAGGGTACGCTGCGACCTTTGATATAAATTGACGTTACACTCGCTACGCATCTTGCACAGATCTTGGACCCGGCCACGGTCGAGGTCGCGGCTCCAGTCAGGATGGCGGAGCTGCGTGTGGTCGGGTTTGACGTGTCCGTAGATAAGGAAGAGCTGCGGGTCGCCCTGGCGCTGGCCGCGGGATGTGGTATTGTGGAGGTCAAGTCGGGGAGATCAGCACCTGCAGAAGCGGCCTTAGCTTGGCCTGGGTGCGTTGCCCATTGGCCGGAGCGTGCAAGCTTTCCCAGGCAAGAATGATCGCCCTGGGCTGGTCCACTGGAAGAGACGAAGCCATCGGGATGAGGCCCTTGCAGTGCTTCAAATGCTTGGAGCTTGGACATGTCAGGGCGACGTGCGTGCCCACGGTGAATCGGTCACACCTGTGTTACAAGTGTGGCGAATCCTACCACCGTGCCAGAGGCTGCTCTTCCTCGACACACAAGTGCCCCTTGTGTGAATCTCTAGATGCACCTGCTGCCCACCGTATGGGCGGGGCGGCGTGCAGACCCCCAAGACAAGGAAGAACGGGCGAGAACTCGCCGGGGCTGTAAGGCAGGGCGACAACGCGGCTAGCCAGCATCTAGTCGGAGGAAGCACTGCCAAAGCGGTAGATGGCTGGGAGGAGGCTATGGATTTAGTACAATAAGTTCTACCGCATCCTCCAGACAAATTTAGGCCGATCGAGGCGGTCCGCGAGGATTTCCCTTAAAAAAAAAAAGGAAAGATAATTGCAATTAGTTGCAAAATTTTGATTTATTTTTCATTTCTCATGGCTGATTTCTATTAATGCTTAATATTCTTGTTACAATATAATAATGTATTATATTATGTTAATTATTATTTATTATTTTATCGTTAGTTCATCAACCATGAATAGTTAATGATTTAATAGTTAATTGTAACTAGTTGCAAAGTTTTAATTTATGGTTTGTTTCTCCTGGTTAATTTCTATTAATTTCTAATATTCCTGTTACCATATAATAATGATGTATTATATTGTACTAATTATTATTTATTTTTTCCTCGTTACTATCTTCCATTTGTAATATCATCTTATTAAATATTTATTTCTTCATCGAAAATATAACTTATTTTGCAACGTATAAAAGTTACTACATGCACGTGTTGATCAGCATTACTTTCAAAATGGCCGCTAGAAAATGTCCTTAGTATATAGTGACTTTTATTATTACCGAATTAATTATTTATCTGTTAATTAATTGTAACTTTATTTTAGTAGATGACGTATAATTGAAGTGGGAATAATATTATTTTGTATTTATTTTAGTGTATATAATTATTATATGTATTTATTGTATGTATGTATTGTATGTAAAAGTTACTTCGCGCTCGTGTCACGACCGGCATACTTCAAATCCGATGGACTGACGATAGAGATAAAGATGTGGCGGCACTCGGCGACAATGTATATCGCTGAAGTGCCTAATGAACCATCAACATCCCAACGGTCCTTCCACCGAAGGTTCTAGAAGAAAGAGCACGTGGCAACGATCGCGGACGCCTAGCAAATGCATGGACGGCGGGGATGTTGAGGAGGGATCCGATCGAAAGTAAAATCATAAGAGTCAGTCTTAGAAAGTCACGCCTAGAGTTCGGAAGTTGATTGTAAAGTGTATTGTTGTTAGAAAAAAATAAAGTTTTCTTTTTTTATTTTTCACCTCAAATTTCTTTTTTCTATTTTGTTATTTTACGTGACACTCGTGACGATCAGCATTACTTCCAAAATGGCCGCTTTGAATATTTCCAGTGTGTTGTAGTTTTTCATTCAATGCAGGAATGATTATTTATCTGTTACATATTTTTAACTCTATTTTAGTGGAATTGAAAATTGAAATGACAATAATATTGTTTTTGTGTTCATTATAATATGTGTATATACTGTGTGTTATTTTAATGTAATAGCATGTGGATTGTATTGCTGTTGACATCTATAAATTATTATTAGCACTGCTTCGCTGCTTGGTTATGAGTGTTTTATATTTATATAGCTTTTGTTTAATTGGTTTAATTTAATATGTGCATAGTGTATTGTGTCACCAATCACTATTGTGTAGTATAACCTTATTTCTTTACACCAGATTTAATATTATATTATAATAGGTCAATACAATATAATAATCCCTTATTTTAATCCTGTTGTCGTTGATATTCTGTTAACCTGTCTCGATTAATTTCTAACCTATTTCTATATTTATTGGCTGTTTCTATTTCCTTCTTATTAGTTTGTCGTTACTTCGTACTTGTGATTTGCTGTTATTTCATAATTGTATGGTATAATTTTTGGAGCTAATCCATATATTATTAGATAGAGCTTGTTAATTGAATTATTGTTATTTATAGGTTCTCCAATTCTATTTTTTTTTCTGAACACTGCGTCACTTGCTTGGAACATCTATACGGTACGTGTTTTGCATTGTCTGGTTCTTCGTTACACTCTCAACACTTATTATAAGTACATTTATTTATCCTACAGCTGTAAGTATTAAAATTGCCATTTAATTTGTTTAATTTAATATGTTTACAGTGTATTGTGTCAACGACTACTATTGTGTATTATAATATTCTATATATCAAATTTAGTATAATAATATTATATAGGTTAATGTAATATATTATCCTCTTATTTCAGTCGTTTATGCTGTTGATATTAGGTTAACCTATCTTGATTTATTTCTAATCTCTTTCTATACTTATTGGCCAATTTTGTTTTCTTATTAATTGGTTGTTACTACATAATACAGTTTGAAGCTAGTCCATATCTTATTAGTTAAAACTTTGTTCACTACATTATTACTGCTTATAGGTTTTCCAACTTTATTCTTCAAGTCTATACGCTGTGTCGCTCACATAGGATATTTATACAGTGCATGTTTGGCATCATCTGGTTCTTCGTTACATTGTCAACACTTATTATGACTACTTTTATTTATGTTAGATCTGTAAGTATAAAAAAAAATGCCATATTTCGTAAGTATCCGCATAGTAAAATAGTCTGTCCTTTTTCTTGTTTGCAAAGACTATTGCGTCGACGTTGAGTTATTTTGTTATAATGTCACTAATTTCTTCTTGGTTTTTCAGTTTCCTATTGCCTTCTTTACTGTTCCAATAGTATCTACTTCAATACTCCGTACGTATTCACTTAAACTTGGTAGTATGCTTCTCATAACTGTGTCGGCTTTTGTGTATACCTTTTCGATGTGAGTAGTGAATTTCCTACTAATATCAATTTCTATTCCAAAGTATTTTATAACATTCTCTTTTTTATTTATTTTTTTTTCATTTATTTTCTCAGGTTATAACTGTCAATCTTAATATTTATTACCTTCGGTATTCTCGTACCTGTAAGTAAAGTGGTTTCAGTCTTTTTTCATTGGCCAACTGTAAGTCTGTTGTCGAACATCAATTATTGACTGTTATCATTGCTTCTTTTAGTTTAATTTTAAAAGTGTTATCAATATTTAACATTTTTTCTCTTTTTTTTATATTAAGGCAATTGAGGTTAATCTATCCATTTGTTTCAGCTGAGCGTCGTATACTATGTTCTACAAAAATGGACCCATAACCAACCCCTGTGGAATTCTTGCATATACATTTCTTTCTACAATAATTAATTGTGTACAAGCCTCTTTGATTTATAAGGTACTTTTCTCTTTTTAATCTCTTCCAATATCTTTGTTTATTTTATTGAATTAACGCATTTTATATTGAAATAGCGGCCAGAATACATAGTAATTTCCATTTTTTCTTTTAGGTTTCCGCTATCTTCATTATTCGACAAGCAGCGTTATACTATATACTACCATACTACGTTGCTTCCTGAAATCGTTCTGGCTATTGTCTCAGTTATGTGCTAGTTTTAAATTGTTCAAGTGTATTGCACGCGGAATCCCCTTCACTTCAATCTTGACGTTTTGATTCTGCAAAATTTCTAACACTTTATGCGGTCCTGTATATTGATCAGAAAATTTTCCTTTGCTAGGTTCCTTTAGTAGATATACCAGATCTCCTATTTTGAAATTTTGCGGGTTGATTCGTCTGTCGTAATATTCCTTTGATTTTAACTTGGATTTCATCAAATTTTCTCTTGGCATTGGCCCTTGGCACGGTGTTGATTTTATTGAACAGGTCTCTGAGATATTCCGCATTTGTTGGTTCTATATCCTCTTCGATTATCATTTCACCAGTGGGTTCTCTGGTCAAGTGCTCAAAAACTAATTCGTGCGGGGAGAATTTCGTTCCTTCGTGTACAGAGGTATTATAAGAAAACATGGCTAATTCCACCCATTTGTCTCAGTTTCTTGAATTTTCGATGTATAACTTGAGATATTCGGTTAACACGTGGTGAGATCTTTCAATTGAACCGTTGCTTTGTGAATGGTATGCCGACGTGGTGTAATTGTTTGATGCGAAATCTCTTTGCTACTTTCTTCATTAGCGAAGATGTAAAGTTCGTTCCCTGGTCGGTAAGAATGGCTCTCGGTGATCCGAATTGGCAAATGAATCGTTTTACGAAAACGTCCGCTATCTCAGCTGAAGAGATCCCTTCCATCGGAATCCCGATCGAATACTTTGTCAATAAATTTTGAATAGTTAATATATATTCATTTCCCTTTTGTGTCTTTGGCAATGAACCGATGATATCCGTACTAATTTTGTCGAAAGCTTTACCTGGTGTGTCTGTGAGCACCATCGGTTGCTTCGTCTTTATTCTTGTTAGTTTCTTTAACTGGCATTCTCTACAGGTTCTTACATATTCTTGAATCTCTTTCTTCATGTTTTCCCAGTAATAGTGTCCCGCTACGTATGATTCGTGTTTCTCTCGTATTATGTTGCTTCGCGCTTCCACTGGTGGGGTGATTACTTCCCCAGTGCAGATGATGATAGTTATGGTTTTTTCCATAAATACTTCCTTCAATTTCCTGATTGTGTGTTGCCAGGGTATTTCTTCCATATTTCCTTTGCTAATGCTAAAGGACATTAATTGTTTTTCGTTTACTACGTCCAGTAAGGATCTCAATGAATTTAATAAATTTTCTGGCATTATAGGAATATTTCGGTCTTCCTTTACGAGTAGGGGTACGATGTATTTTCCGGATTCTTGATTCAATCTTGCTCTTCCCAACATTAGATCTTCATAATGCGGCAGTTTCCCTGCTTCCTTCATTTTTAAAGCTCCTTTATCTATCGGAGCGTCCTGTATATCGACGAATATCACTTTATGATCATTCACTCTCGTAACTGAATCTCGTGTTTCCGAAATTTTTAGTTCTGCAAGTATCATAGATCTCGCGTCTTCTCCTCGTTGCCGTGTTGGTTCAGAGTCTGCCGTAGAAGGCTCTTCTTCACTTGTTGTTCCTATGTACTCTATTTCTTGATCGGCTACTTCCTTGCCTGTGTTTACATCGATTTCGATAATGCTTGGTCAAAATATTTTACGGATGTTTCTTCTATGGTGAGATGCTTTCGAGTAAAGGCTTTTCCTTGTTTTCTCGGATCATAGAACTGAGGCAAGACGCGTGGTTTAGCTTCAAATATGGGAGAGTCCTCGGTTGAGGTATCCAATTAAAATCTATTTAAATGTGGATATCGATCTGGCGAGTCTTCTTCTCGCTTCCTGATTGGCAGGCACACCCCTGGGTTTCTAGACGATGCATCTGCGTTTGCATTTCTTCGTCCTTCTTTGTATTGGATATCGAACTCGAAGTCTGATAATTTCAGTTTCCATTTCCAAATTCTCGACGTGGGATCCTTAATAGAATTCATCCATACTAACGATTTGTGGTCTGTTACTATAGTAAATTTCGTACCATACAGGTATGGTCTGAAATGCATCGCGCAGTAGACGATTGCTAGACATTCTTTTTCTATGGTAGAATAGTTTTGTTTTGCGGGGTTTAGTAGTCTAGAGGCATACGCGAATGGCTAGTCCTTCCCAATCGGTTCCTGACTCAATACTCCGCCTATTGCGTATCCTGATGCGTTTGTCGTGAGCTTGAAGGGTTTGGAAAAATCTGGATATTAGTCCGACTCTTGGTGATTCTTGGTCGATACTCCTTGTATTTTCTTTTCTTTTTGGTCTTGAAATTTTTTATCCTCTGCTTGTTTCTTCGCGTGGCTGCAGGATGGGTTTCCCATAGTATTTGATGGTTGTTTCTTTGGTTCTACAGCCAGCATTGCATTCATTCTGTTCCTCGCTGTAGGTACTGGTCTTCTTGTCGCCGCCTGCACTCTTGGGCGATTCGGAGCATGGTTCCTTTGAGGCTCGCCCCGTTCTCCCGAAGGACGTTTCCCGATTGTCCCGATGCATAGGGTACGATTATCCCCAGCGTCTACTTGGGCTTTGAATTTGTAACAATCTTTTACTAAATGCCCAGGTTTTTTGCAATAGTTATAGGTTATCGTATTTTGTCTCGGAGCGTTTGGGTGATTCTGCGATGGCGGTACAAATCTTCGATCCTGGTGGTTGTTCCCGATGTTGTTATTATTGTTCAGGAGACGAGCGTTGTTACGGTTGTAACTGTTCGGGGGTGTCGGACGTTGGTATCGCGTTCTGTTGTTTTCTCGTTTAAATTCTTGTGTTGCTTTCACGGCTTGGCGGTACGCGCCGTCTAGGGATTGGTATCCTGCTACTTTTACTCGCAAACACATCTCATTTGGGAACCCCTTAACAAAATCCTACCTTGTGTCCCAATCTATCGTATCTTGGACATCTTGGGATATCTCGCATCTTTCCCCATCCATTATCGCCAGCCTGAGATCTCTGACGCGGTCCATATAATCTAATATATCTTTTCCCCAGTCGTTGAAACACTGTTGCTAATTTACCTATATATTTGTTAACAGTTTTTCCTGGGCCGATCATATCTTTTAATTTATTCCCGAAATCGTTTAGACTTCCTACCTCGCTGTCTTCTACGGCGAGAAACGCGTGTCCGCGAAGCTTATTCATTAATAATTCTACCAACTGAGGCTCTTGATGCCTTGGAACCATATTTCGCGCTCACTCGCACTCCCTTAAAAATTTGAATACAGACGGTCGGTGTCCGTCGAACACTGGTACCGACTGGATCGCGCCTTTAACTTAATCGGTCAATCTCGTCTCTCGCGGTGTTATCGGCGATAATGCAGGTATCTCGGTTTCGTTTGTTGCCCTACTTGTACGCACGTCTTCTTCTAATTTAGCAAGTCTTAGGTTTATGTCGGTTAACACGCGAAAATTTTCATCCTATGTTTTCAATTTTTCTGACAATGTCAAGAGCGTATTCTCATTCACTGAGTCTCGTGCGGTCGCCATATTTTCTATTTATATTTTGTCGATAACCGTAAGAACTTTAAAAATATGGAGCGTGTCCCACCGCTGGCACCAAAAAATTTTATATTGTTACGTTCTCAATGATTTGAAATCTAGATTCGAAATTTCCGATTGATACGGTAGTTGCTGCCACCAGAAATAGTCTAAGGACTATTTCAAAATATTTTTTTCTTTTCTTTTGTATTGTTATTATTAAGGGTGCTGATGTAACTTGCGGCTAGTAGGAGTTAACGGAATTGGCTCGCCAGAAGCGCAGCGCAATCTCGAGTTAATCTAAGCGTCGCAATCTGTAACAATTCGAATGAAATCTCAGACATGTTTCGCCTACTCGAAGCGCAGTCCTGCCTGAAGGATTCCAAATCGTTGTATTCTCTTGATCTTTATTCAATAACTTATATGCATATGGATAGCGTTAACTAGCGTTGACGTAACTGGCAAATAAGTTCCACGTTTCGGCTAACCTGCTATGTGCAGGAGTACCGGCACGGAGAGGATTAAAGTTGTTGAAATAAATAATCGTTTTCGATATACAAGGTTTATTTGATTCGAATGACTTATATTAATAATATGCTAAAGATTTGTTCGAATATTATCTGAATACAGACTTTATTTCTATGGCGAGTGTGGTACAACCGCAGATTTATCGGAGGGAAGGATATAAAATTAAAGCTCCTACCACGACTGTAGGTGTATGGTGGATCGCTCTTGGATATTTAATTCGTTGGTTGCTGGTATCTTGACAACTTATTTCGGCACAACGGTCGCCGCGATTAACACTTATAAAATTTTTACAAACTCGATTTCGACTAAGACCAACTGGTTGATTAGTAATTGGCAATTGATCGACGGGTTGATGGTATAACTCTTCGATTGACAAAATGACAACTCTAAACTCGACTCTGAATGAACTTCTTCAATTATACAATGACTTTAATTATACAAATGTAAAACTTGATTTGATTGTAAAGAAACACGGCAATAGACTGACAGCGTGACGGTGATGGTAAAGATAGTAACTTTGAAGATTAGACACTTGATAAACTTTTAATTGTACAATGTTAAACACGTGATTTGATTGTAAAGAAACACGACGATATACTGACAGCGTGACGGTGACGATAAAGATAGTAACCAACTCGCCTTATGTCACTACGCTTATTTATATCTAAGTCTACCATGGGATAATTGTCACGTGACAGATTGCTCCTATGGGAATCGCAACGCTACAGTCTAAGCTTCCCACCGATCCTATGTGAGAGGATGTTGCTGCTGCTATTATTTATCTTTTGCTGAAGTTTCGTCTGCGATGCTTCTAGAACCTTCTATGCTGATGCTGGTGGGAACGTTCAAGATACCTCCGGCACGTGTAACGACTTGTCCTTGCTGAAGATGCTTCTGGAACCTTCCATGCTGATGTTAGTGGGAGCGTCCAAGATACCTGCGGCACGTGCGACGTCTTATCTTGGCCGCTGTTTCGTCTGTCCGGCTATCTTAATGATGCCATGTCTTAATCTCGTAGTTTCCGACCGACACTACGTGAGCAAATGTCCCCTGACCGTCGCGCAGAATGTCGTGGTGGGCGATCGCGCATGCAGCGCAGTGCGCGCCTGCGGTTGTCCCATTGATCCGCCGATTTCTTTATCGTGCAGCACGCGTTGTTCGTGCTCTTCAATAAAGTCTTCCTCCTCTGAGTATTTGTGTGTGAGCTTCGTTTACTATTGTTGAGGGTGGTGTGAAGTGGATAAGTTTCGCGTACGTTCGTTTTATACGCATTCCGGTTTTCTTGAATTATGAACACTGAGGCGACTATGTCTTTGGCATCTGATCCAGTTGTAGAAGTATGTAATTTTACATTCTGAATTTGTCTTTTGCTCGCTTTTTGGTAGATATTTATTTGTGTCCTCTTCTAGCGCAAGAAGAAGGAGAGGGAGAGAAAATTACGTAAGAGATACGTGAATGGTTCACGAAGACGATACAGATGACTGTGCGAAGATTCGCCTTCCTGAAGAGAAGTCCTGGATGATCATTTGCGTCATCATTCTTCTAGTCAGGGAAGAATTTCCCCTGTTGTACGTTCTTGGTGTATGGACAAGTTTCGCGAAATGTATCCTGACGTTCCATGTGTTGATTTTGATTTTGTTTGACAATAATATTTTGTTTATCTATATATCTACATGTGCATATGTGTGTTAATGCACTTGGGTGTATCCATATTTGTTAATTTGTTAGTTAGTAATGCAATTTTCATATATTTTATACTCCATAGTTGTAAATTTCGTATATTTTATATGTTCCATAGTATATATGTCGGGTTTACATTAGAATTAGGGTTAGGGGCGTGAAACGAATCTTCGTTTGGGTTACACGTTGTCGTTATGCAATAGAGAAGACATTGACTAGTGCAAATACGATTGTTATAGGCCCGGACAAGTAACCGTGGTAGTTAGGTACTCGAGAAACTAATGACAATGTTTCTAGGTTCAATAACGAATCCGCGGACAACGGGACAGTAGTCGTACGCATTCGCAAGAATCTAAGTCGGACGCGTAATATTCACCGGTCGTAAGGGGTTACTCTTTTCATCGATGAGATCGCGAGCGAGAATGCCTTTCCCGTCCCGATGATGCCACAGAGGAAAACTATAATGGGGTGTGTCTAAGGACACGAGATCATCGGATTCGTCGAGAAAAGCCTTCGTCCAGAAAGTAAGGGAAATTGGCGTTGCTGCTAATTGGTCAATCTCCATATCGGTGGTTAGAAAAAGATGCTAGCCGCCCTCGAGGGAAAGTTGCTAGTGGGAGACGCCGCTCGTTGAAAAATAGGTCTCCCCTATTTTCCCGTAGTTGGGACAAAGGCTGTTTGTCTGTTTGAAGGACTTTAGTTGACTAAATCTTAAGATTTATAACGGGCCCTCGAGCTAGCCGAACATGTACTGCGGAGACGCATCGACATCTGGCAATCATTTTACTCGAAGAATAGGGTCTGCGTGTGGCGAGCTACGGGACAGAAACCGTTGGAATGTTTACTGTCGCGTGTCGCCACAAATATTTCTTTTAAGGAGAGCTATAGAATTACTCCATACCTTTGTTAGACTAAGCGTTCATCCCGTAACCGCGGCTACGTTCAGCGACTGACTGTCACCTCGAGCCCAAGCTCATTATCACAACTCTCGAACAATTACAATCGGATTGAATAACTACAATTGTTCAGTTACAGACTCCGGTAAGAACACCGGAGCCTTTGGAATTTTGGATAATCCCGCAACATTGTAACCTAGAGTCTACTATAGCTGTAATTGAACAATTGTAGTTCTTCAATCTACGCGTGACTTTCTAAGACTGACTCTTATGATTTTACTTTTGATCGGATCCGATTACTTTCTTTTGTCATCCCTCAACATCCCCGCCGTCCATGCATTTGCTAGGCGTCCGCGATCGTTGCCACGTGCTCTTTCTTCTAGAACCTTCGGTGGAAGGACCGTTGGGATGTTGATGGTTCATTAGGCACTTCAGCGATATACATTGTCGCCGAGTGCCGCCACATCTTTATCTCTATCGTCAGTCCATCGGATTTGAAGTATGCCGGTCGTGACACGAGCGCGAAGTAACTTTTACATACAATACATACATACAATAAATACATACAATAATTATATACACTAAAATAAATACAAAATAATATTATTCCCACTTCAATTATACGTCATCTACTAAAATAAAGTTACAATTAATTAACAGATAAATAATTAATTCGGTAATAATAAAAGTCACTATATACTAAGGACATTTTCTAGCGGCCATTTTGAAAGTAATGCTGATCAACACGTGCATGTAGTAACTTTTATACGTTGCAAAATAAGTTATATTTTCGATGAAGAAATAAATATTTAATAAGATGATATTACAAATGGAAGATAGTAACGAGGAAAAAATAAATAATAATTAGTACAATATAATACATCATTATTATATGGTAACAGGAATATTAGAAATTAATAGAAATTAACCAGGAGAAACAAACCATAAATTAAAACTTTGCAACTAGTTACAATTAACTATTAAATCATTAACTATTCATGGTTGATGAACTAACGATAAAATAATAAATAATAATTAACATAATATAATACATTATTATATTGTAACAAGAATATTAAGCATTAATAGAACTCAGCCATGAGA
The DNA here is from genome assembly GCF_011952205.1 of Bombus bifarius. NCBI lineage: Eukaryota > Metazoa > Arthropoda > Insecta > Hymenoptera > Apidae > Bombus > Bombus bifarius. The sequence goes on from NW_022884459.1 coordinate 44,897, forward strand.
AATGAAAAATAAATCAAAATTTTGCAACTAATTGCAATTATCTTTCCTTTTTTTTTTTTAAGGGAAATCCTCGCGGACCGCCTCGATCGGCCTAAATTTGTCTGGAGGATGCGGTAGAACTTATTGTACTAAATCCATAGCCTCCTCCCAGCCATCTACCGCTTTGGCAGTGCTTCCTCCGACTAGATGCTGGCTAGCCGCGTTGTCACCCTGCCTTACAGCCCCGGCGAGTTCTCGCCCGTTCTTCCTTGTCTTGGGGGGTCTGCACGCCGCCCCGCCCATACGGTGGGCAGCAGGTGCACCTAGAGATTCACACAAGGGGCACTTGTGTGTCGAGGAAGAGCAGCCTCTGGCACGGTGGCCGGATTCGCCACACTTGTAACACAGGTGTGACCGATTCACCGTGGGCACGCACGTCGCCCTGACATGTCCAAGCTCCAAACATTTGAAGCACTGCAAGGGCCTCATCCCGATGGCTTCGTCTCTTCCAGTGGACCAGCCCAGGGCGATCATTCTTGCCTGGGAAAGCTTGCACGCTCCGGCCAATGGGCAACGCACCCAGGCCAAGCTAAGGCCGCTTCTGGAGGTGCTGATCTCCCCGACTTGACCTCCACAATACCACATCCCGCGGCCAGCGCCAGGGCGACCCGCAGCTCTTCCTTATCTACGGACACGTCAAACCCGACCACACGCAGCTCCGCCATCCTGACTGGAGCCGCGACCTCGACCGTGGCCGGGTCCAAGATCTGTGCAAGATGCGTAGCGAGTGTAACGTCAATTTATATCAAAGGCCACAGCGTACCCTCAATTACCCCAGGGATCCACCATAAACTTAAACTTTTAGTTTATTATTTTTGTGTTATCTGTTTATGGATGGTCCTTGAAACAGCCCCTAGGTTGTTATACGTCCTTACTAATTACGAGGAAAGCAGGTAGTTACCTAATGGGAAAACCCCAATACTTGACTAACGAAAAAGCTGATTTTTCCCATAAACAATATTATTAACATGACCTATAACCAATTGGCATCGTGGATCGTTACCCTCACTTTTCCTAACGGAAGGTGCGAACAGCGAATCCGCGTTGTTAATTAAAAAGGGCACACCCACACCGAGCTTTTCTCCGTAATGAGACGAGAACACCTAGGGGAGAAATAGACAAAACCATCGGACAGTGAGCATCTCTCCAATCTGTGTAAACTTGTGCTGTGAAATAAAGACAATAGTTGTGGTACGACTCAGCTATTTTTATTTCATCAACCAACCCCTAAGTTTACGTGACACCAGCGTCTGTAGAAGAAGTAGCTGACTTGACCCTCCTGAGGCCTTAGGAGAAGTAAGGTACGGTGACGATGCTATGTCGGAGGAAAGCTAGCGATGGGTGTGTCTAGCGCACGGGACCATCGGATTTGTTCATGCCATTTTAGATACACCACTGCAATTCTTGCGAATAGTTTTAATAATTTTTCTTATATGTAAAGGATAGAAAAAAAGTAAGTGTAAAAACCATTATAATGCAATAACATCATTGGACCGATGGCGATTTGTAAAAACAAGTCCGTGGAAAGTTTGTTTGCATCTTAAAATTCAAGATCAAATTTTTCTATCGCATCGTATAGTACCCATCATAGGGAACAAAAGTTTTAAAGCAACTATAGATCGTAACGCAACCATTCTCTTAGGACAGAGTGTTACAGTTTTATTAATGCTATACAGGTTGGCTGCAGATGTAAAAAGTTTTTGAGAGCTGATTCTTGGAGCCAAAATAAGATGAAACGCGAGTGAACCACTTTACACGAACGAAAGTAGATCACCCTAAACAGCGGGATGCACGTACATATATGAGATTAATTTTACATGAATATAGAAAACCGATTCATTACTCGCCTTTTCCATCATTTAACTTAATCGTCACGTTTCATAGCACAAGAGCTACAAAGCAGTAATCAGAGGTCTACACCCTAAAACAAATACAAACAAAATATGCGAGGAATTGGCCAAGATCGGACACCAGGTAAGAACGAACAACAACATAACCAGATTTGACACTAAGCAACCACTACCCCTATTCATAATAGATCTAGAACCGAAAAGCAACAACAAAGAGATATTTGAAATTAAAAAAATCTCAAACACAATATTCACAGTCGAGCCACCTAGACACAAAAAAGACATACCACAATGCATGCGGTGTCAACAATACGGACACACAAAAAACTACTGCAACAGAAACCCGGTGTGCGTCAAATGCGCAGGGAAGCACCTAACAGTGAACTGCTCACACTCGGGAAAAATAAACGACGTAAAATGTCACAATTGCGGTGGAAATCACCCAGCCAGCTACAAAGGCTGCGTAGTCAGAAAACAACTACAAAGCAAACTTTTCCCGCCGATTCGAAACAGGACACACAACAATCTCCACACGCAAGAGGACAACGCGAAATCTATGCCAACACCAAATACACAGTACGTAATGAACAATAACCACACCAACACCAACACCGTTAGAAACCGAAGCTAAGCGCAAGTAGTCAACCGGTCGTCATCCTCAGATAATCAAGAACAGAACAACCACAGCAACGACGCTACAGAAATCAAAGAGCTAATAAAACATTCCATAAAAAACACCGAAATACTCACAAAAATGATAAGCGACCAACACGAACTCCTCAGACAGCAAACACAGCAGATAACAGTCATGTTACAATTAGTTACTAACATGATGAGCAAAAAATAAAAATGGACACGCTTAAAATAGCAGCCTGGAACTCTAACGGCCTACAACAAAGGGCCCTAGAAACTAAAACATTCCTGCACAGCAATAACATCGATATACTACTCGTCTCAGAAACACACCTCACAATAAAAAGCTACATAAAAATACCACACTACACCATGTACGACACCAAGCATCCCTCAGGGAAAGCACACGGAGGGACGGCAGTAGTAATAAAAAACGACATTAAACATCACCTACACAGCCAGGTCAGTACGGAACATATACAAGCAACCACCGTTACCGTACAGACTAACACCAACAAACTGCAGTTGTCAGCAGTATACGCACCGCCGCGACACAAAATCACGACGCAAATGTGGGAAGACTACTTCCGACACTTAGGTGACAAGTATGTCGGAGATGAAAGAACACCGGAGTTTTTGGAATTTCGGATAATCCCGCAACATTGTAACCTAGAGTCTACTATAGCTGTAATTGAACAATTGTAGTTATTCAATCCGATTGTAATTGTTCGAGAGTTGTGATAATGAGCTTGGGCTCGAGGTGACAGTCAGTCGCCGAACGTAGCCGCGGTTACGGGATGAACGCTTAGTCTAACAAAGGTATGGAGTAATTCTATAGCTCTCCTTAAAAGAAATATTCGTGGCGACACGCGACAGTAAACATTCCAACGGTTTCTGTCCCGTGGCTCGCCACACGCAGACCCTATTCTTCGAGTAAAATGATTGCCAGATGTCGATGCGTCTCCGCAGTACATGTTCGGCTAGCTCGAGGGCCCGTTATAAATCTTAAGATTTAGTCAACTAAAGTCCTTCAAACAGACAAACAGTCTTTGTCCCAACTACGGGAAAATAGGGGAGACCTATTTTTCAACGAGCGGCGTCTCCCACTAGCAACTTTCCCTCGAGGGCGGCTAGCATCTTTTTCTAACCACCGATATGGAGATTGACCAATTAGCAACAACGTCAATTTCCCTTACTTTCTGAACGAAGGCTTTTCTCGACGAATCCGATGATCTCGTATCCTTAGACACACCCCATTATAGTTTTTCTCTGTGGCATCATCGGGACGGGAAAGGCATTCTCGCTCGCGATCTCATTGATGAAAGGAGTAACTCTTTACGACCAGTGAATATTACGCGTCCGACTTAGATTTTGTGAGTACGTTCATCTATCATCCCGTCGACCGCGGATTCGTTATTGAACCTAGGATCATTGTCATTAGTTTCTCGAGTACCTAACTACCACGGTTACTTGTCCGGTTCTATAATAATCGTATTTGCACTAGTCAATGTCTTCTCTATTGCATAACGACAACGTGTAACCCAAACGAAGATTCGTTTCACGTCCCTAACCCTAATTCGAATGTAAACCCGACAAGTATATTGCAGCGGGAGACAATAACTTAAAGCACACACTATGGGGATCAAGAATCACCACACCTCGAGGCAGAACCTTGGAAAAATACGTCAGAAATTATAACCTCAACATATTATCCACAGGAAGACCGACATACTGGCCGACAGACCTGAGCAAAATACCTGACCTGCTAGACTTTGCAGTTACAAAGGGACTAAACGTAAATAAACTAAACATAGCACCCAGCCTCGAGATTAGCTCCGACCATACGCCCATAATAATTACATACAGAAACAAATCAATACTTTACAGCAGCACAGAGAAGCTATGCAATAAAGCCACCAAATGGCAAACATTCAAAGAAATAATAGAGAGCAAAATCAGCTGCAACATCCCACTGAAAACACCTGAACATATCGATCAAGCAGTAACAACACTCACAGAAACTATCCAAGAAGCAGCAAGGGCAACCACTATACCTGAAACAACCAACAGACAAACAAAAACAGTTCCACTAGACATCCTCGAAAAAATTAGAAAAAAAAGAAAAGCGAAAGCAAAATGGCAAAAACACAGAACAAAAGAAAACAAAAAGCACCTAAACAAACTCACAAAAGAAACAAAAAACAAAATAAAAGAGCTCAACAACAACGAGTTCACAAAGTTCATCGAGTCACTATCTGCTCACGAGTACTACAACTACTCCGTATGGAAAGCCACAAAAAGAATAAAGAAGACAACAAAAACGGTACCAGCAATCAGAAGAGCAGACAACACATGGGCAAGAAGCAACGAAGAGCAAGCTGAAGAATTTTCCAACCACCTATGTAACACATTCACCCCACACAACATCAACAACAGCAACCACAATAGTCATACGGACGAGGACGCGCTAACTCCTAGTACACCAACTGACAAACACTACACCATACCCAAAGCAACAGCACAAGAAATCAGAAACATAATTGAGAAAACAAAAAACAATAAAACACCAGGAATCGACCTAATTAACGGCAAAATCCTAAAAAACCTTCCGCCAAAAGCGATAAGACAAATCACAATAATAGTAAACGCAATACTAAGAATACAATACTTTCCAAAAGCTTGGAAACTGGCACAAATCACAATGATACCCAAACCAGGCAAGGACCCACACGAAACCAAGTCCTACCAACCAATCTCACTACTTCCGGTGTTCTCCAAGATACTAGAGAAAATAATCTACGACCGGATAAAACCAATAATAGAGAAGAACCAGTTAATACCGGATCACCAATTCGGATTCAGAAACAAACACTCCACAATAGAACAAACGCACAGACTCGTCAACGAAATCCTACAGGCGCTGGAAACAAAACAATACTGTACAGCCCTCTTTATGGACATAGAGAAAGCATTTGACAAAATAAACCACGTAAGCCTACTACAATCAATCAGGAAACAGTTCCCGGGGCAGATATACCAACTAATCAAATCATACCTAAGCAGCAGAAGCTTCATAGTAAAAAACAAAAACACACACTCGGAAGCTAAAGAAATCAAGGCAGGAGTTCCGCAAGGAAGCGTCCTAGGACCAATTTTATACACATTATACACGGCCAACATACCAACAACTAACAACAGCAAAATACTGACATTCGCGGACGTCACAGTTGTACTAGTCAGGCACACTAACCCTGCAGCAGCAGTTACATTACTACAAGAACATATCACAAAAATAGAAAAGTGGCTCCAAGCAAAACAAATTAAAGCAAACCCCGAAAAATGCAAACACATTACATTCACACTGCGAAAACAGATACCACCAAACATCTTTCTTAACGGCACAGACATAATACAAACAAGGCAAGTCAAATACCTAGGACTCCACTTAGATACACGACTCACATAGAAACAGCATATTAAAGCAACAATAGACAAAATACAGATGGCAAGGAGACAAATCGTACTGGCTAACAAGTCGAAAATCCAAACTAAGCATAGAAAACAAACTAAAAATATATAAAATGGTCATAAAACCAATCTGGACGTACGGAATAGCACTATGGGGAACAGCAGCAATGAGCCATATAATCAAAATAGAGGCAACGCAATCGAAAATACTCAGAACAATAGTAAACGCGCCATGGTACGTTAGGAACGAGGACGTTCGGAAAGACCTGGGAATACAAACGGTCAAGGAGGAGATTAACAAAAGTGCAAGAAGGCACGGAGAAAGAATAGCAACGCACCCAAACCGGCTGGCAGCGGAAACGGTCGACACATCAAGCATAAAAAGAAGACTAAAAAGGAAACACCCAACAGATCTCACAAAGGACATAACCTAACAAACACGATGATGGTACCCGCTGGGGGTAGCCACCCACATGTTATATTAGCACACCGCTATAATATTTTACCAAATGTCCTACTGGACAAATTGTAAAATTGTAAAATAAATAAAAAAAAAATAACGTTTCATAGCAGCTACCTTAATATTTGCTTACAAGGATGGACACTTTTTTCTGAAGATAATTTCGCACATTGTTAGCGCCATTGCGTAAATTTGCGTCTACTATAACGATATCCTAATTATTTGCGTTATCAGCGCGATATGATTATTGGCTGAATACTTTTTCGTATATGATAAATATCGGTAAATTCTAAATCAAAGTGATAAAGAAACAGATGAATTTCTTGTCGGGAAAAGTGTATCACGTAAATAAATAATTATATTTCGACTTTATACGCAAAGTCGTCGCTATTGCATATTCATTCTTAACACAAAAAGTATTAAACAGTTCTACATGCCAGACCAAAGAATAGTATGGATCACGATATAGCGAAGTCATAACAGTTGGGCAGAAAACTACAAATGTTTCGACAGGACGGCTACTTTACTTATCTTTAGGACAGTGAGGTAGCGGTATCAATCGGCGTTGCCGTGTCCATGTAAATACATGTTCGCTATATCTAGATTACTTATGCAATTGATTCTTGAACTTTGATTATTATGACATCTGTTAATCGTAGTGCATATTGAAGTGGATATACTTTTTATGTTATATAGTTTCATCAATTTTCTCTGCTTCTTCTTTCGTAGAGATAACCGATTTGGCAAATAAGTGGTTGAATTACGTAAATATGTAGTAAATTTACAGAAGTAATATGATATCAAGTTGCTTGAAAGTTGCTCAGAAAATTCTATTAATCTGAACTAAAATGATAAATTGATTGTTAGCTAACTTAATACATTTATCACGAAATCTGAAAAACGGGTGTTTCAAAAATTTAATATGATATTACAATTCTTTTCCGAAATAGTGTTCCGAATAGTGTTTGGGACGAGACACTATGAGAATCGCGTAATGAATATTACAGGTCAGAAGAAAGCGTTTCTTATGTTACATAACATCAATGGTATCAATGTCGCTTGATGTCGTACTTTGAAAGGCACTTCTGCATGAATAATGCTAATGTATGTTAATATTTCAATGATATATGTATGTAAATATGAAGGAAATGTTAATCATCCAATGGAATTATGATATAAACTAGAGGTGGATTAGAACCTAAGTTTTCAATTCTCGAAACTTACGAAACTTACGAAATTTAAAATTCGAAATGATTTTGTTTTGTAAGGAGATTATTTTGCTTTAAGAACTGAGGTCAATCTTTTTGCATAAATCTTTATTAAACAAAACACAGACAAAAACATAACAGTATACTAAAATATCTAATACATATTTTAGTTCAAGAACATTAACATTTGAAAAGTGTTTGAAAAAAGACATTTTTTTGATACGTTTTAAAAATTTGGATACTATGCATTATCATCCCAGAACTTAAAGATGTTAGTAGCGAGCAGAAGGAGTAAATCATCTGTTCACGCTGCGAACGATTTTTTATTTATTTTGTACTTTTTCTTACTTAGGGTTTGAGAATTTTGAATTCTCGAAACTCAAAACTTTAAGCTTTGCAGCGTTTCGAGGCTGTGACGTGTTTCAAGAAACTCTTTCCTAATATAAGACCATACATAGCATGGTTTTCGTTGTAATAAATGAAATATTATGTGCAACCTATACATGGAGATCTATATGCGTGCTCACTAGAAAAGAAATAAGGTCACCGTATCCGGAGACAAAGTCGCGTATACTGATTAACGTAATACATTAACAATAAATACGTCAGTACCCCACTATTTGTATCAATTGCGAAAGTAGACATCTACTCGCTCAGTTTATCGGTTCTAGTAGTACAGAATATCGGTCTTAGTGCTTCGGTTAATTCTAGTCGTAATAAATTATTTAGATCAAGACCATTGTTATTGACTTAATCTGTAACATTGCTGTTCTGAATCACCAAAAATATATTATAATTATCTATTATTACACCCCATGTTGCAATTTTTCCACCTGTAACAGGATAAATATTAATTGATATAAGTCTTCATTAGTAAATCGTTTCTTTTGAAGCTTGCAGATGTCAACTTCCTCTTTTTTAAATTAAGCATGAAAGACGTAATATAGCTAATTATTGAAAATATTTTCACCATAATTCTGTAACTATGCAGAATTATTGTATAGTAGCTACGATAATACGTCCTTGTTGTCTGTTTTATTTCTTGTAATTCATACATGTTTTGCTTCATGTGGCGATATATATCTCAATAAGAGTATCATAGACATCGATTGATCATTTTCATCTATGGAAACGTTCAGACTACGATTGTTATAAAATACAGTATCGCGATATTGGTCTTCGGCATTCTCGGTTGGTCAGCTGTCGATGATATTTTTACACCCATATTAGTATTCACGCGGCAACTGCAGTGTCGTTTAGTTCGTTCGATGGCGGATTTTTATGCATTTTTATATTTTTTGAACATGATTAAAGAAATGGAATTTAAGTAAAAATTGGTTTCATCTAACAAATATTGGAATAAATACTTTACTTTGGTTATTTTCTGTACTTTTGCATATTCTATGAATTTTGCGAATGTTTGTATCATCAAATTTCCGCAATCTACTCATCACAGTACCGCACAAAATTATTCAGTATGTAGAGTAATAATTTGACAATAAAGAATTTACTAAAATCGCATTGTTCAGATAGTATTTGGAATGATTATCCCTTTTTTCTTGGATACTATTAATTGGACGAGCCCAATACTTCCTGTTTACTTTCTTTTTTTTATAGTAGCTCTTTTGTATATAATCTGAATGCATGGAGCTGATTTCATCTATTTTCCTAAAACAGTTTTCGTTAAAAATCATGTTTCATAGACAAGGTATTACTAATAGGAAAATAAATGAACAATACTTTGCGGAATTAATCGGATAGAAGATTAATCAGATCGCATGAGCATCTTATTGATGGGCACGACGTATAAGGTTCAACGTTATCTCGGGTTCGAATCCTAAGTCACTTCAGTTATTTCATCCATAAAACCTTTACTCTAACAATACACTGAATGCCTATACGGTCTACGAACTGTTTTATTTAAACAGACAGACTCGAACAGTAGATAACTATACACACTGCGAAAACAGAATCTTGTTACATATTATTCTGCGAGTTTCTCGAAAACGAGTCATAACTGCAACTACGTATGAATTGTTATTCCAAAAACTTATCGAATTGAGTTCACTTTTTCTATAGATTTTAATTAGAGTTTTACATGTTTCAATAATTTTTCTTTAAAATTGAAAAATTAATTTTGAGCTGAAAATATAAACAAATTATTATTTTATCAATTTTTTAGATAGATGTTTTTTTAACAATATGCGATCATATCCTTTGAAATTTTAGCTACAAAATAATTTCTTTTTTATCATGGAGTTCCTAAAGTCAATATCGAAATGACTGAAGCAATAGAGAAAAATTTTTCATTACTTATCAATCTTTATCATCATTGTTAAATCGTTAGCAATTAGTTTAAGCAAGGTTTCTGATATGGGCACGATTTCGCAGCCATTCTTGAGTTTATGTTTTTATATATATCGTTGCCATATACGACTTGGGTTATGTTTATAGCCAGAAGAACTTTAATTTCTCAAATATCTCGAAATATTAATATATATATAAAAATATTAATATTTTTGAAATTGCATGTTAATATTTTTTTCGTTTAGAATAACACAAGGAGTCAATCGACGCAAAAAAGTTTTAGGATCCCGTTTAAAAGGGAGGTGTAATTGTACTCTGCAATTGCATCGATTTTTCTGAAAAAAATTGTACTGAACAGTAATAGAGATTGATAAACAGTACAAAATTTCCCTATACAATTGGTTCTTACCTGCTATAGAAACAGAGTTATGTTTGGCCAAGTTAGTAGATTCACCTTGTATACGCAACCATCTATATAATGTAATGATTACATAACCATTTAGCTTGTCATGATATTTGATTTATAATGCTTTATGTGTAAACTTTTCTGAAGCTTAGGCATAACAAAGTTTTAATACATTTTTGAAACTTAGAGTTGAAGTACCGTAGAAGTACATTTAGGAGATAAGAAAATACATTTATTATTTTTGTTACTTTTATCCACTGCTTTTGTTTACTCCTTTTGCTTATCAGAAATGCTTTGGCAATATGGAGAATCTAAATAGAGAAAATATAGAAAAAATATGATGTTAGGAATGAACGAAGTGACGATGAATATAGTGCAAATGACGATCAAGAAGATATATTAGAATTTTCCTTAATAAAACCGTTTTTAGAAGAACGATTATAAAAAGCAAATTTGTGATATAAATTATTTTTTTTTATTTATTTATTAAAATTTTTCTGGCGTGGCGCAGTGACATGGCTGATTGTTTATGATAAGTTAATACTTATTATAGATAAGTATAATTTATAAGTAAGTATTATAAATAAGTAAAAATTAGTTAATTTAGATAACTAATTGAATCTAGCGTTTAGGTCTAGTAGGTAGTGCCTTTTCAGCCTGCGAATCTGGTCCGTCGCTTGATTCCAGTCCAGTGATTAGGGGGTTTCGGTGTTTGTTGACTCTTTTGCTATATCTGTCGCTATATTTTGCTATTTCCTCTTTGACTGTGGATATCTTGAGGTCGCGGTGTATTGTTTCATTGGTTACATACCAAGCTGCATCAATTAGGGATCTTAGCATTTTCGATTGGAAGCGTTGAAGTATTTCAATGTTGGAGTTACTTGCTGTTCCCCATAGTTGGATTCCGTAGGTCCAGACAGGTTTTATTATGGTCTTGTAGAGGCTAATTTTGTTCTGTGTGCTTAGGTTGGAGCGTCGGCTACTGAGCCAATAGAATTTCTAGAGTTTGTCCTTGAGTTGCTTTGTTTTGTCTGCGATGTGAGGGTCATGCCCAGGTATTTGACTGAGTCCTTGCTAGGAATTATTGTGTTGTTAATGGTGACCTCGGGGCAGGTTTGTTTTCGCAGCGTGAAGGTTACACGTGTGGATTTTTTTCGTTGATTTTGAAGCCCCATTTATGAAACCACTTTTCCATGGAGTTGAGACATCGCTGGAGAGTGGATGAGGCAATTACCGGGTCTGCGTGGGTAGCTAATAGCACTGTGTCGTCTGCAAATGTCGCTATTGTTATCTCGTTTGATATAGGTAAGTCGGCAGTGTAGATGGAGTACAGTAGGGGTCCGAGGACACTACCTTGAGGTATGCCGGATTCTATTGGGAATGTTGCGGAAGTGGCGTCTAGGCATTTAACCATGAATTGTCTATTGGTTAGGTAGGATTTTAGGATGGAGTAGTAGAGGTCAGGTAGGATCTTTTTAAGCTTGTATAGTAGCCCTTCATGCCATACTTTGTCGAATGCCTGTTGGATGTCTAGGAAAACCGCTGAGCAATATTTTTTCTTTTCGAGTGTTTGGCTGATCGTATGGGTTATGCGGTGGATTTGCTCTACTGTTGAATGTTGTTTTCGGAAGCCGAATTGGTGATCTGGGAGTGTTTTCAAATTCTCTAGGAGTGGAAGGAGTCGATTCGTGAGCACCTTCTCGAATACTTTAGACAGGGTAGGTAAATACTGATTGGGCAATAGGTTTCATATATCGGTTTTCCGGGTTTAGGGATGAGGGTAATCAATGAGATTTTCCAGGCCTTAGGATAGTGTTCAAGGCGAAGGATAGCATTAAAAATCGATGTGATGAGTGCGATCCCTTTTATGGGAAGTTCCTTGATTGCTTTATTGCCTATTAGGTCGTGCCCTGCTGCTTTCTTGGGGTTTAGGCGACTGATTGTTTCTATAGTCTCTGCAGAAATGAAGGGTTCGATAGGAGGGGACATTTGGAAGGGGGTGTGCAAGTATTCAGTAACGTCCGCGGCAGCTTTGGGGGAATGGAGTTTGAATACTTTAGACAAGTATTTAAGCGGATTGGAGGGATTATTTGTGGGGAGCGCGTGAGTTTCCTGGAGGCCTTCCATAGTGAGTAGTTGGAGTCAGCTGTGTGATATAAATTATAACAAACAATTTTATAAGTGATTGTTGCAAATGCTGAATACACCACACCATTATCATCTACATCGACATCAGGATAGTGTAAATGCTAATTTTCTCCGAGAGTAGAGAATAAGAAATAAAATAAAATAACAAATAATTGCAGTAACTATTGCAATGTCATTTATTGAATATAGAAATTACATTTGATTTTGTCATCTCTGAAATAAAGAAATCTTTTTATGCTTTCTTCAATCTAGTGGTCGCCCGTGACTGATTGGCAACCCGTAAAGATTCTTTTGATAAGAATGAAACGTTTGATAATTAATATAGATAGCAAGATAGCGTATTGTAATTTCGTATGGACAGATTTCACTTCGTGTATGAACAAGTGCCTGTATGTTGCAAAAGGAATTCACTTTTAACAATTTCTTTAAATAAGTTTTAAGCATTCTTAAAATAGCCTGTGTAGTTTCGACCAATCGCGGGGAGACGCAATCGCGAGGAGAGACGTCAACGGGAATCGTAAATTCCCGTTGCGATTATAGCAATCGGCACCACGAATTGATGGATCCCCTGATTTCCGTTGAGATAATAGGGGTGATTCAGTTAGTATAACACTGTGATCCACAGAATTATAAATTATATATTTCCAACACTTAAGTTACACTATTGAGTAGGTATAAATCGTAGATAACAACTTGTCGCACGAAGATAAGATAGAGATGCACAGTAGAGCAAGGCTCTTATAATTGAATTTAGTGTATTAGTGGACGTAGCACTATAGTATACTTAGTAGAGGAGATGGATGTTCGACAATACCGAGAACCGACTTAGATAGTTTACGTGAATTACGCTCCTCTAGCGTTGTGCTTAGACTTAACCGTTAGGCGTTAGATTTAAACTTAGTAGTTGACTTGGCCCTCCTGATATCGTAGGAGAAATAAGGTACAGTGACGATGCTGTGTCGTAGGAAAGCTAGTGATGGGTGTGTCTAGCGCACTGGACCATCGGATTTGTTCATGACAGTTTTGGTCAGGAAAGTGAGGGCAGTATACATTGCTTCGGATTGGATAAACGAAGGTTGGTGGACTAGGAAGGGTCGTAGTCGCTCTCGATAGAAAGTTGCTATTAGGATGCATCGTACGTGAGAAACACTAACTTTCCCTTTATCAAGCCGTAGTAGACAATAGTCTTTAGAAATGATTCGGAAAACAGGTGTTTGTTGGGTCTGAAGGACCTTAGCTAGCAAATTACTGGGATTTATGACGGGTCCTTAAGGCTATTGAGGGTACGTCGTAAGGATGAGCGGACATCTGGTGTCCGGCTGGCCCGCGGTGTATGACCTGGTCTAGATAGACGGTCGCCCGACGTAACAGCCTGTCACAAAAAAAAATATTTTTATTTCCGTAAGAAGAAGTTTTCCGGCCTATTTGACACTTTTTCATCCTCAGAAATGATAGAACACGACACTAAACTTTGGTCAGCTATTTGAAAAGCATCCTATATGATAGGATGAAATTTCACACATGATGTCTTGAAGGAAAAGAATTTTCTTTTTTTTTTTTTTTAATTAATTCTTTTCATTCACAACTTGTCCAATTTGGACATTTGGTAGAATTTTTTAACTGTTTGATTATCATGTGGGTGACTACCCCCAGCAGGATACCATCTTCGTGTTTGTTAGGTTGTGTCCTTTGTGAGGTCTGCTGGGTGTCTCCTTTTCAGTCTTCTTTCCATGCTTGAGGTGTTGATCGTTTCCGCAGCTAGCCGGTTTGGGTGTGTTCCTAATCTTTCTTTGTATTTTTCTGCATATCTGCTAATATCCTCTTTGACCGTTGGTATTCCCAGATCCTTCCGTATGTCCTCGTTTCTAACGTACCATGGGACGTTTACTATTGTTGTAAGAATTTTTGCTTGTATTGTCTCTATTTTGTTTATATGGCTCATTGCCGCTACCCCCCCATAGTGGTATTCCGTACGTCCAGATTGGTTTTATGATCGTTTTGTATATTTTTAATTTATTTTCTATGCTTAATTTGGATTTTCGACTTGTTAGCCAATGCATTTGTCTCCTTGTTGTCTGTATTTTGTCTATTATTGATTTAGTATGCTGTTTCCATGTGAGTTGTGTTCCTAGGTGGTCTAGTCCTGGGTATTTGACTTGCCTTGTTTGTGTTATGTGCGTGCCGTTCAGTGGGATGCTTGGTGGTATCTGTTTTCGCAGTGTGAATGTAATGTGGTTGCATTTATCGGGGTTTGCTTTTATTTGTTTAACTTGTAGCCACTTTTCTATTTTTGTGATATGTTCTTGTAGTAATGTGACTGCTGTTACAGGGTTAGTGTGCCTGACTAGTACAACTGTGTCGTCCGCGAATGTCAGTATTTTGCTATTGGTAGTTGTTGGTATGTTAGTCGTGTATAGTGTGTATAGTGTTGGTCCTAAGACGCTTCCTTGTGGAACCTCTGCCTTGATGTCTTTAACTTCAGAGTATGTGTCCTTGATTTTTATTACGGAGGTTCTGCTGCTTAAGTAAGATTTTATTAATTGGTATATTTGCTGCGGGAATTGTTTCCTAATTTTTTGTAGTAGGATTTTTTGTAGTGGTTTATTTTGTCAAATGCTTTCTCTATGCCCATAAAAAAGGCTGCACAGTATTGGTTGTTTTCTAATACTAGTATTATTTCGTTAATGAGCCTATGCATTTGCTCTATCGTGAAGTGTTTGTTTCTGAATCGAAATTGGTGATCTGGTATTAATTTTTGAAGGAAAAGAATGGCGCTGAATTGTATGTATTGACATCAAGGTGTTTGATTTTACGACAGGAAAATTACGGATGTTTTCCAAAAATCTAATCTAAACATTACGAATCGAGATTTCTAATCTTTTGCAGCAAAGTAAATATGTATATATTTTTATAAAAATGTCAAATCGCGTAGCTTTAAATAGTCTAAGTTAGAAACTCCGCCCTGACGAACGATTCCTCCTAGTCAAAATATTTACCATATTAAATACGCATCTACTATTGAGGGAAGCCCACTTTAGAAATCACTCTAGGAATTGTTGACTATTATTTATATCTCTCCTCAGTTTGTTCGTGTCATTCTTTCTTCCTCCTTTTATTTCTTACTTTCTCTCCAAAGTGTGTAACATTGTGCGCAAGTAAACCAGAAACAAGTTGCTGTTGGAACGATCATGTATTATCTGTGTACATCCAAACTTTCTCAAATGTCACTTTTATCGAAGTAATTAAACCACAACAAATTAAGAAATTAGAAAATGTTATTTCTCATGCTTTGGTGATTGCGAACCGAAATATTTGTTATCATTTGCCAAAGATAATATGAAAGTTTGCAATTGTAGAAACTGAGGAGAGTAAATGGTATGAAAATGCGTTGACTAAGCTAGGAATTTAATTACACGTGTGATAGAGATCTCTATTCAAGTCTATAAATCTATATTTAACCAATATTTAAACATGCAAATAAATAGATAAATAACAACGTATGCTTTTGTTTCGATGCAACGTAAAGATAAATCGTATTAAATTTTTCGGATGTGTTCTCAATTCTTCAAATAACTTAATACTTGAAGTGAAGGGGATAGTTGGCAGACCGACCACAATAGAAGTATTCGGCTCCTTAACTTTTATTTAAGGTCGAAATTCTGACCCCTCACACTTTGCTCTCAGTCGATACTTATTTAAAAAAAAAGTTGCGATACAACCTTCAATGTGCGTCATCATCTGAAATCGTACGTATTGCATAAATGTAAGTTAAATCGGTAAAAATAGCTCAATCCAAGGTACATGTGTCTACATTAATTCTATTCTATCCATACGTAATAATATAGTGTCAGGAGTGGGATGTTAGACGCTCTACGTCAGTTGCAAATGTTCATTATCCAAGTATACCATTTCTCATTGCCGAGTTACACACGTACGAAGAGAAAGTGCAGAGGTACTTGGATCCGGGAAATATTTCCGTAGAAATAAAAACTGGACTCCAAAGTGCTTCATCGTTTCGAAGAAGTAAAATCGCGTTCAACTGTAAGTAGTAACATTCAAGTATTTTATTTCTTGACAAGAAAATTAACGATTCAGAATTTTTTTGCAAAGTAAATATGAGATGGAAAAGTTCGGACCAACATTCTCCCGAATTGTTAATAAATGTATTAACATTATTCGATCCAAGCTCTTGTGTTCTAGAATCATTTATAATTAAATTAGTACCGGAAGTGAAAAGGATAATTGATGAATTGGTTAGTCGATTATGGTAAATGTAGGGCTATATCTACAATAATCATAAGAACTTCGTATTGTCTAAATTGTATATTATTACGTTTGCGTAAATTTTATCTTTATTCGTCGATACCTTATGCTGCAGCGAAATCTTAGAACTTTGTATTATAATGTTTGGAAACCAGATCGATTTCTTTGTGTGTTAAAGGTTTTAAGATTACCGCCCTCTCTTGAATCATGCTCTCAACTGTTCAACTCTCAGTTGTGAGTCTTTTAATATAGAGGAAGAGACGGTGCGGTTGGGACAATCAGGTTTAAATAAATTAATTAAATAAATGGTGGTTTGTCATCATCGCATGACATAAACACATACATCTTGCCCTTTTTTTATCATTTTTTTTAGTTTTGCGTAGTCGGATATCATTTTATTTTAATATTTATTTTATTTAATCCTTCTTAATACCTTCGAAAATCTATGGGTGAATCTGTTATACTGAAAAAGAAAATGAACACTCTCCCTCCCGGAGATCAGAAATATCGCCTGTCATTTTGTTTTCCTCAAGGTGCTGTATAACCTACAACACTTCCGTGACAGGTACGAATCTCTTGAGAACTGTAAATCGAATTTGAAACCACAATCGGTTAAGTTGTGTTTAAGTTGTAGGGGCAGAAACGCACAAACATATAGACATATATAATATAGAATGATCATCAGAATTACTAGAAATTAGGATTTCCGGGGATTTCTATCCTATATGATAAATTTATTGATAGATGGACCTATTTACAATGGTTTAAACAGAAAACGATGATTATCTAATATGAACCTAATGCAGCAATATAATATAACTACGACAACCAAATGAGTAACTCACAACTGACAATAATTAACAAGCCATAACAACTCGGCAACTAATAATTAACCAATTAGCAACTCGCACGCAACTGTCTCTCGACTCAACTGACGACTTGCAGCTAACTAACTCCACGCAACTAGACTCTCAATTAACAATTGACGATTAATCGTTCTTCTCCCTCAAGCATCCTTTGTTGTCTTTTCATGCCCCCAACACGCACGCGTACCGTAACCGCCCGCGATCGTGGCCACTTACGCTTTCTTCCAAGTAACTATTTAACTGAAGGACTGAGAATATATTGATAATCCATTAGGCCCATTGAAGTTTCTCGATCCTTTCGGCTTGTCGGTCGAACACGCTTTCTCGCAACATTGTATATATTTCGTCGGGTCTTTCTTAGATAATCTTTCCACGATACTACATATATGTATATGCATACATCAAGGCACAGCACTATAATTGCATTAGCTGCAATTATTTCGGTACTTATAGATTCTCAGTGATTTACAACAATTTTTTCGAACGTGTAATAATATTCCGATACTGTTGTTACAATAATTAATCATTTACTCTGTTAAAATTGTATATTATCTTGCGCATATTTTTTTGAAAATATTTGATTTCCTGCATTTGAAAAAGCAATGTCAGTAATTGTGTTTCTTTCTTTTCAGTAAATTGGCAACAAAGACGAAGACTGTATCTTCTTCCTAAGCTTTTGATAATCAGCAAGTAGAAAAAATATCCAACATGAACAACCTGGGTCATACGCCGCTCACTGTACCAAATTACTCGTATATCTTCGACTTCGAAAAAAACTTCGATTTCTGGGATACTCAAATGTGGTTTAAGGACCAGTTTCCGAACTGTTTTTATTATTGTGGTATCTATGTCGCCCTAATTTTTGCCGGGAAACATTACATGTCAAATAGGCCAAAATACGAATTGAGAGGCATGCTTATTTTGTGGAGTGCACTGCTTGCAATATACTCCATTTTTGGGTTTCTTAGAAGCATGCCGGGTATGTTTCATGTATTAAGGCATCATGGATTTTACCACAGCATCTGTATACCTAGGTAATATCTGTTTTATATTCTACTTCTTAAAATATTTTCAACAAAATATGTAATATCTTGTAAATTATTTAGTAATCAAATATTATCTATGAAATATAAATTATGTAAATATAAATTCTCATATTTGAAAACATTATCCAAATAAAAATTAAATTTTGGATATTTGTTCAAAGCATTATGCATGAAATGAATTTATAAAAAAAGTTTTGAAGAATGTAACGTGCATCTATTAATTCATCATTCGATTGTTTATTTTCGTTATTAAATTCTCATACCAGAATGATGCAATTATTAGAGTTTGGTCGTATTTACATACGCAAAATGTAGCGAATTATGTAGGTGGGTCCAGACTTCAAGACAATGATAATTATATGTCATGAACACCACAGCGAGATTCTACTCTCTCGGTTTAGCGAAGATTGACGCAAGAAAGTTGCCACAGAATTGACCTAGACTTTGAAATTCATGCTCAAAAGGACAAATATTTTTTGCTTGCGTCCTATTTTACTCGTCACGACGATGAACTTTAAAAATAAGCATGGTCGCATTTTAATCGTTCATTTGAAGAATGATGCTGTTCTACTTGCTCTTACTGACATTATTAACAATATGTTTATTTCACAGGTAGAAAGTAAATAGTGTGATATTAACGAGGAAACAGGACTTTAAGGTAGCAACTAACTTCATGGTTTCACATTATTCTAAAATTACAGCATGAAAAATGCCTTTCAAACGAGAGATGAATGGTGCAGAAGAGGGTACGATTTCATATTGTTATTTTGCTAGTAATCACGTAAAGGCCACATGAAGGATAATTACGTTTCTTTAAAATAAAATCACATTTCTTTATGCATTAATCGATGCATTACAGGAGATATACATTACATTTGTCACATTGTTTGGAAAGTGTGATTTATTTAAATATGTCTTGAACTAATCGCTTTGTGGCATGAGCAAGTTAATATTTTCGTATAGTAAATAACGTGGTGTATCGACCAACGTATAAAGAAATTTAATTTTATAAAAAAGAAAAAACATATTTGATCTTCATGTGTACTATACGTGTTCTACTGCAAAATAGTAATAACACCAAATGGTGCCTTATTCGGCGTCATGTAACTGCTGTATGAAGAGATTTTCTCATGCACTAAGTAATTTTAGAATAATGCGAAATCATAAAGTTGACTTTGTTGTATTTATGATGCACTATCTCACGTGCTAAGTAATAATAACTCCCTGTTTCCTCAATATTACGTTATTTACATCCTCCCTAACTGTAATATGAATGAAATGAAGACATAACGTGGCCAATGTAGTAGCCAATAGAACTTTATCATTTTTCAATAGAACGGATCATTTGCGACATTGGCACTTTTGCAAGGCTAGCCTCCGTGATAAAAAAAAATTGACTTTTGACCTCGACTTGTCTTTGGTCAAAATCAAGATCAAAACTGCGGTAACTTTTTTACGTCAATTATCATTAAACCGAGAATGTAGAATCACGGTATGGTGATCCTAACAGATAATTTTGACTCACCCTGAACAAAAAAATTGATTGAGGCTTTTTTATACAGTGCAAAAGTACAGTACAGTTAAAAAGTTACGAAACTAATGTTATTAAAGATATAACTTTTAAGATAAATGAAATTTTATTATTACTCAACGTATATTCCTTCCCTCACATATAAATTTCAGATTGGTCGTTCAACCGAAAGGTTGGAAGGCATATTATGTAGTGCCTTTTTGAAATTATATTCAGAGTAACTGTCACATTCCACTGAAATGATTCTATATCGTCAAAATGCTGCCCTTCCAGTATCACCTTCAGCTTTGCCATGATCGATTTTCAAGCAAAAATGTTGTGGTACAGGAGAAACCATTCTCGTAATTGATATAAGTTTCGCCTGACTTTTTTTTCTTTCTCTTTCTTTTCTAAAGGTAATCAAGTACTTTAATGTAAAATGATCTAGTTGTAGTCTGGCTGAGGCAAGGGAGGGGGGCACAAATTCACAGTGAATCAATCCTCTTGAATCAAAAAATGCGACCGACATTATTTTCGCTTTTGACTTTATGACCCTCATTTACATCGGTCGCACATCTAGAATGCCCTTCAGTTGTTTGATGGGCTGTCTGGGATTATTTTCCCGGTTTCCGTTGATGATGCCACGGAAAGGGTAGCGTTTGGATACTGTAGAAGCAATTCAGAAAAATATGACAAGGAAGGGATGTGTGTTGAATAATAGATAATAAAACTTCATTTACCTTAAAAACTGTTCTTTTTAATAATATTAGCCCGAAACTTTTTAAATGTAAATGCATACAGAATTTGATTTTATGCTAAAAGTATCTGTACATGCTCAATCCGCTTTGCGATAGCATACGTATCTAACAGGGGATTCGTAATATATTTGACACATATTATCTTTACACGGGAAAATCCATGTCGAAGGAGCAAAAATATCCTGCAAAATTGAGACTGAAAACATATCTTACGGAATATCCCGGAAATTATTACGTTTAGAAAGATAGTTTAAACGTAGCAATTGTCTACAAGCAAGGAATTCAGCTAAACATTTTTAATCTATAATTTAATTTTATCTGTAAATTTTCTTTAATACTGGAAATTCGCGTCTTTTTGTTAACTTTTATTGCAAAATGTTGTTCGATGCTCTGGAAAATTGAGAAACTTCAAAGAAATGTATAAAATATGGATAAATGGAAATTTTTATTTTTGATATTATAACAAAAATAACTGCATTTGTTATTATTGTACTATACTTGAAATAAATTCAGCCACTTTCAACATAAAAGTAAATTGTTTGTAATATGAAAAATACACAACATCAGACAGATATTAAGAAACACACTATGTAACTTCAATTTATATATCATGTTCATAACATATAACAATATTTCCAAAATATTATATCATAATAGAAATGTAATTATATTCTTTCCAGCCATCTTACTCAAGATCCAGTTTTCGGTTTTTGGTCGTGGACCTTTGCCCTATCGAAGCTAGTAGAATTTGGCGACACAGCCTTCATTGTGTTACGAAAGCAACCGTTGATTTTTCTACATTGGTACCATCACGTAACAGTCCTTCTCTATACCTGGTTCTCTTATGCAGAGGCCACAGGAAATGGCAAGTGGTTTGGCTTGGTAAACTCTTTCGTTCATGCCTGGATGTACTCCTATTATGCTCTGAAAGCAATGCGGTTCAATATACCAAAATGGGTCGCCATGTTTGTTACTACGCTACAGCTATCACAAATGGTTGTGGGTTGCATTTTAACTGCATCAGCTTACTACTATGTACACAGTGCCCAAGTTGAATGTCACGTTACGCCTTTGAACATCAAACTTGCTATGCTGATGTACCTCAGCTATTTCATTTTATTTGCCAGATTCTTCCAGCAGGCTTATTTATCTAACAAACACATAAAAAAAATTGGAAAGAAGGATTAGCCCAATAGATCTGCAAGTTATAACAAGCTGAAGTTTATGTAGAGCAGGTGAAAAATTTTTTAAATCTTTTTTACGGATGCTTTTCAGTGACATATCTTAAGAAAAACTTTATCAAAATCTCATGTGATGGATATGGACGTCAAGAAATAATTTGATGAATATAGTTCTTTCAAGCCTTTGTGAAGGCAAAGTTGTAAAGATTGATTGTGAATGAATGAAAATGGAGAAATAGAATTAAAGTAAATCTCGCACACTAAATCAGAAATAAATTTTTAATATCTTAACGATATTATCGTTAACTATAGTACGAATGAATTAATAAATCTCGTCCTGGAAACACATATATCCCTAATCTGTTTACTTATGAAACGATTTCCAAGAAATTTTTTGGTCTCTTTTATTTGTAATGTTTCCTTCTTCCGATAACGTGACAAAACCTTACTGGAACAAGAACGGAAGCGATATAATATTTGAAAATGTAATGTGTAAATATTAACGTATCTAATATTGAATCATTTAATAGTAAAAAAAATATTAAACACAGATTCGCCGGCAAAACTGATATACTTTTATAATAATGAATTATAGGGTTGACATATTTATTGTCGTACGTATAAAACTATGAAACTATATATATTGAAAGAAGCCATAGAATACATAACAATTTGTATGAATAAAGTACGAGTGATATTAAAAAATGGATCATGCATTAGTTCAAAAACTTTATCGAGCCTTAGAATATTTTCTGCTATTTTTAAGTGTCAATATTAATTATTATCTTGTTTAGTATGTAGGGAACGCCTCTCAAACGTTTTTCTATTTTCATTCGAACTGCCTATGTACGTATATATGTATGTATATTATACCGCCGTTTTCTGGTGGTATTACATATTCTAATGGTGTAAGAAAATACTTATACTCATTGTTTTGTAAAATACACACTACCGGTGAAGAATTGATAACCTTCCCATTGCGTCTATATTATATCATCTACTAGTTTTATTATGAATTTAAGAGTTATTATTACAAAAATTAAAGAAATGATAAAATTTTTGCAAACAGTGCTTTCGTTTTAGTTTGTTACAATATTTTAAAAAGCAGCCTTATGAAACTTCAGAATCGAGGAAAAAATATTCGTCAGTGTGACGGTAAGCTTTAATTAAGGCTTTAATTAAGGACGGATTTCTTCCGGTACCCCCGCGCCATACGCGGCTACGTTTGTTAAAACTCGAATCACATGGGCGATATCCATAGCCGCACTAGTTCCAATATATGTATGCCATGTTTGTGTTGACACATATACCACAGCGTTAATATCATGGACAGCACTGCTTCTATTTTTCAACAAGCAAGTTTCAAGTATTGCATTGCGTCTGATGCACCTGTCAGTAATAAAGTAGACGAAACATCCTGCATGCCACAGCTATCGAAATAATAACAAAACAGCAACTGAATAGCCGCCTCTGATATACATCGGACGATAACCTCTCCAAAGGGACTAAAACCTCCATATAAAAACCCTCCTACATTAGCGCTCAACACATTATTCTGTTAATTATTCTGTAACACTTTGAACCGTCACTCCGTTGGATTTATACAATAAAATTTCCATCATCTTATACGAAGTTCAATTCCTCCACGTTATTCGTGAAACGTACGAATATATTTACTGCGACGCGAGGAGAGGAGAATCACCAGCGATCTATTGGTTTCATGATTTCTTCTGTCTTCGACGTGACACACGCATTTGAATGGCTCGGAAGCTGTTTTGCGATCCGACCATTGCAGCCGAATTAGTAACTATTAATTTTTATTAAATACTTTTATTTTAAGATTTAATTTTTACCCAATAAAAATTATTAAAAATTATTTGTTATTAAATATTCTTATGCTAAAAATATATTTTTAGTTAGTAAAAATTAATAGCAATTAGTGAAACCTATACATTTTTTAATAACAATTAATTGTCATTAAATATTCTTATTTTAACAATAATTACGAGTTAAAACAA
This sequence comes from Bombus bifarius, assembly GCF_011952205.1. Lineage (NCBI taxonomy): Eukaryota > Metazoa > Arthropoda > Insecta > Hymenoptera > Apidae > Bombus > Bombus bifarius. Next base: position 69,058 of record NW_022884459.1, read on the forward strand.
TTAGTTTCACTTAAAATATGTCTTCACAACCCTAATGTAATCACAGAATCATCTGAAGGAAGAAATATGTGTGGATTTCGAAGCTTTGGGAGGTTGTGAATTCATAGGGACAAAATGTTTTTAAATTCAACTCCTGAAATTTGATTTTGACCGCGTCACATAATCTAAAGAACTCTTTATATGTTTTTTCGTTATTCAGCCAAATGGTTCCTTATTAATATGTCGGAGATGAAAGAACACCGGAGCCTTCCCTTTGGAATTTTGGGAAAATCCCGTAACATTGTAATTCAGAATCTACCATAGCTGTAATTAAATAATTGCAGTCACCCAGTCCAATTGTAATTGTTCGGGATTTGTGATAATGAGCTTGGGCTCGAGGCGACAGTCAGTCGCCAAACGTAGCCGCGGTCAAGTGATGAACGCTTTGTCTAACAAAGGTACGGAGTAATTCTATAGCTCTCCTTAAAAGAAATATTTGTGGCGGCACGCGACAGTAAACATTCCAACGGTTTCTGTTCCGTGGCTCGCCACACGCAGATCCTATTCTTCGGGTATGATGGTTACCAGATGCCGACGCGTCTCCACAGTACGTGATCAGCTAGTCCGAGGGTCGTTATAAACATTAAGATCTAGTTACCTAAGGTCCTTTAAACAGACAAACAGTGTTTGTCCCAACTACGGGAAGATAGGGGAGATCTATTTTTCAACGAACGACGCTTCCCGCTAGCAACCTTCCCTCAAGGACGGCTACCATCCTTTTCTAGCCACCCACATGGAAATTGACCAATTAACAGCAACGTCAATTTCCCTCACTTTCTGAACGAAGGCTATCCTCGACGAATCCGATGATCTCGTGTCCTTAGACACACCCCATCATAGTTTTCCTCTACAGCATCATCGCGACGGAAAGTCATCCTCTCGTGAGGTCTCACTAGCGGGTTACATAGCGTCTTTACGCTCGGTGAATATTTTACGTTTTAACAAAGAGCTAGTTTAGTAATACTTGTATCGTAGACAAGTAAATCGAGTCCAATTTAGACTTTGGAAGAAAGTACATTTGTTATCCCGTTGACCGCGGATTCGTTTTCGACCACTGTCATTAGTGTCTAATCACCGCGGTTATTTGTCAATTCTAGAATATACACACTTGTACTAATAATCATATTTGTACTAGTCAGTGTCTTCTCTATTGCATAACAACAATGTGTAATCCTAATAAAGATTCGTTTCACGCCCCTAACCCTATTTCTAATGTAAAGCCGACATATATATTATTGTAGTTTATTTGGCATGCATATGTATTCATATTTATTCGTTCTCATATTATGTATGTCTTGGTTATTTGTTGTTAGTATATACAACATAATTTCATTTAGATGGTTTCTTCTTCATGTTATTTACATATTTTACACTAGAATTTATAATTTTCTTGTGTTAAGTATTAATTAGCCACCTTGCACAGTCGTATCAAGATGGCCGCCTTCTGTCCCAAGTGTCAACACGTGCTTCAAGTTCAATCGAAATATCGTATTATTTCACTAAAATTCCAGAATCTTAGTATTATTAACTATTTGTCATGTCACTAAGTGGGATCGTTATGTGTGTCGTACCGCTCAGTGTATTTTTACGTTGCATTTAGTATTGATTACGTTTAAACCTCTTACTCTACATGTGAAGTATCAATGTGTTTATCAGTAATATTGTTGTCCTATATAGTAAATTATTATTTTATGATTTGAGCTTATCTCATGCATAGGCATCGTGTATTATTGCTTTGTAAGTAGTGTAAAAAACGCTTTATGATAGTGCGTTCTTTGATTGATAGAGATTAAAACTCCTGTATGCGTGGATGGTTACAGTTATTTATATTACGAGTGCTTTTAATTTGCACCAATTTAATGTATATCAGTGAATTCTAATTTCTCCCCCTTGTTTATTTTCATATTTTATAGAACTCATTCACGTAAGAAGTTAGATTGTGAATTTGTGTATACTTTGAAATATTTATATTCTTATATTCTTATCATCTCGATCTTATTGTTCATAGGATTCAGAATGATAAATCATAACTCTAGTGTTCATAAAATATGAAAATCTTGACTATATTGCAAATAATCAACTAATTAACGGTTTTTTATTAATATTTGGAGCGTACTATAGTGTAGTTTTTTTTATTTTAATTTGTACTAGTGTGTTTGTATATTACATAGTGGCTTCTTGTTCCTTTTGACGCTATAATTTGTTAATAAATTTTATTTAATTTAATAAATCTGCTCTCAACTACCTTATCGACCGTACCGTATCATAGTTCGACAACCTGCTGCATCTCATTCAAGCGCTGCTAGTTCTGTGCTATGTTCGTTCTGTTTAATATAGCCGCAACTGTCAACACGTGTACCAATGTGTTCAAGTGTTACTATAATCAATTAATTATATAGCTAAAATAAATTAAATTTTTGAGCAAAGTAGTGGATTCGCCTTTTGTGCGTTTACCGTAATACATAACTACATAGTGTTGCAATGCTTAACTATTAAGTTTAATTGTTTATTCGGCACGTGGTTGACAGTTTCTCTTATGATGTTTCTTTCTTCTAGCAATATAATTAATGTATACCTGTGCAGGTTCATCATGCAGTGAGTAACTGTGGAATAACTGTGTCTCACGTTTCATCGACAGCATTGATAATACAGGAATATTATCACGTGTTGTCTCCGTTAGCAACCTAACGTCGCATCGGTGTGTTACTATTTTTTAATTTATATTAACATTAATACTAAAATTTCTTCGTTAATATACTAAAATTGTATTTATTCCATGCTGGAATCATCCTGTTGTGGGAAGTTATCCAGTGTTATACATGAAATGGCGGATCATCTATCTACTACCACGTGCATAGAGGTTATGTGGATTCTTAATGTTCCATCAAGTACAAAGTTCCATCAAAGGTAAAATAGCTTCTGTAGTAAGTATAGTAATATTGTTTCCACATCATGCGGTAGCTATAAAATTAAGGATTTTTATTAAGGAATATTCTATGCACGCCTGCTGCGTTTGCGTCTTCTAAAGAATTCATGTTGTTTTTCTTTCTCTTGTCTATTCTTCATAATCGTTCTACAGAGTTCATTAAAATGTTTCCAGAGCTGTTCACTCTCAGCGACTGTATCGGTGAGATTTCTAGGAGTCAGCGTTTTTTCTGCATGGTTTTCAAGAGCATACTGTGCATCCTCCAATTCTTCATCGCAACCCTAGCATTTACTGGTCGTTTCTTTATTTATCTTTTCATGGTATGTATTAAAAATACCACGTTTAGGAAGTATCTGAAATATACCTTCGTTTATTTTTAACCTGTTAGGTATGATGCGCCATTATACTGGCTCACTCTACTGACTCATTCACCATTTGAAGTAAATGATCCGTTTCATTTGTCTTGCTTCGCGCTTCTTTTGCCCTCACAACGTTTTCTGAGAGTGTTAACAATATATAGATGTAATATATAGTCTTTGCTTTTGATATGTCAGTGTGATGTATCAATTGTTGCTTTTTGTTAAAATAAATATACCATTATTAGATGCTCTTTTTAACATGCCGATTCATATCCTTATAATTTTTTAGAATCTTCAACCTCAAAATGTCATTTCAAAATAGGAAGCGAAGAGCAATTTGCTACAATTCAGAAACAGACTCGGAAGTCGAAAATGACTTAACCAAAAACAAACGTGATAGGAAGAATGGAAAAAAATTGAGAACACTACATTCGTCCGAATCAGAAGATTCCGATGTTCACGGAGAGACAACATGCGGAAAAATAATCTGGTCATATGAAAATTTGAAACCACAAGTGCATAAATTTGATTCCCACAATTCTGGCATGTCAATCCAGCTTAATCGATCTGCAACTCCGATCGATTACTTCCAACTATTTTTCTCTGAAGAATTAGTGTCATTTATTGTGGAAAAAACGAATGAGTACCGCAAATTCAAGATGGACAATTCTAAGCGTTCTTTCCTAAAACCTCACGAAAGAGAAACAACATTGAGTGAAATATATAATTTCTTTGTAATTCGTTTACTAATGTCGCGAGTAAAGAAATTACATTTTTCCGAATATTGGACAAAGGATAAATTTTTGCGAACCGATGTTTTTGGCAAAATTATGAATAGAGACAGATACGTTTTTCTATTACGCATACTTTACTTCAGTAAAATTGAGTTAGTTAATTCCGGTAGACTGATAAAAATTAGAGAATTTTGTAATAAGCTTTGTCGTTCCTTTCAAAATTGTTTTATTCCATTCCGCCATTTATGCGTGGATGAAAGTTTATTGTTAAAGAGGCGGTTATCATTCCAGCAGTATATCCCGTCCAAACGGAATATGTTTGATATCAAGTCTTTTGTATTGTACGACTGCAAAACGGGATTCGTACTAAATTTTGTTGTATATGCCGACAGCGATTCCGAAATAACAAAAATGAACGAAAAATATCTGGGAAAATCGGCTGAGGTTGTACTCACATTATTGAATTCATATTTAGGAAAGGGGCACACATTGTTCGTTGACAACTGGTATACCAGCCCGACTTTATTCAGTTATTTACATGATAATAAAACTAACGCGTGCGGCACCGTAAAGTCGCGAAGAAGAGAAATGCCCGTAATGAAGGAAAAACTAGACAAGGGTGAAATATGCTTCCGATCATCGCCTAATATGCTCGCTCTCAAGTGGCAAGACAAACGGGAGGTATATATGTTGTCAACTTCCCACTCCGCGGATTATATAAATACTAAAAAAATAAACTATCAGACCGGAGAAATTATTCAAAAACCGTCTTGTATTGTTGATTACACTGCCAATATGGGTGTGGTCAACAACAGGGACAAAGTAATATCGAGTGTACAATCAGTCCGAAAAAGTGTTAAATGGTATAAAATATATTTTTTCCATCTGCTTGATGTGGCAATCTGGAACGCGTATTGTTTATATAAGCTTCAAGAGAAAGAAAAAGTAACAATGCGAGTGTTTCACCTTAGATTACTTAAAGAAATTTTCGAAAAATTCGGTTATACGAATAATAACATTAGCTCTAACAAATCTATCGCAGATCATCCCTTCAGACTAAGCGGAAAACATTTTCCATCGCACTGTAGGTCCACAAAATCTAAAAAAGCGTTACGAAATTGTATCGTATGTTCAAAGAATGATGTAAGACGAAGATCGCGCTATGAGTGTGAAGATTGTGACGTGGGTCTATGTGTCATACCGTGCTTTAAAATATATCACACTCAATTGTATTATTAATTATTAAAGTAAATTATTAATCTCTTTGTTACGGCTGAATTTTGCACGGGGCTGTTTCTCTGTATGGCTGAGTTTGACGCGATTCACGCTTAACACGTTCGTCGCCCAGCGTGATTCGGCTAAGTTTCCTGCGGGGCCCAAATCCGACCGCCGGTACACAGAACGTAAATAGAGCGCTAAGTGGGAATTCATTGTTTATCGCCTTCGATCCATTCTAAAGAAAAATTTATTTAGTTTTGAAATGGAGAAAGCGATAAGTTTTCCAGCTAGAGTATTCCGAGGGATCTCATGGCAGATATCTTTCATTTAGTCGAGAAGCATACTTGTGACACGTACATCAGTGATTTTTTCATCCTCAAAATATTCAGTACAGCGTGAAAATATATTTGAACGTAAGGAGAGTAGCGATGACAAAGTATTGAATTTTAGAAAAGAAGTTATAAATAGAATTTCATCGAGTTCGGACTCGGATATTGAGGAAGCATGTGCAAGCGAAGGTCTCAAAGACATGTTGGAAGAACTAGCCATAGACGAAGAAGAGAAATTCGACTCTATTGATAATTCATTGAACAATATTCAATGCAACAGACATTTCCGTTCACCGGAAAAAGCAGACTTTTGATGGATTTGCCGTCTGACATTAGCGCAAGTGAAGTGTTTTCGTTATTCGTTGATGAAAAAATGATAAGCCTTTTAGTCACAGAGACTAATAGATATGCAGAGCAAAAATTACATCAACATGAAGTGACCGGTTAAACTCGATATAGGAGGTGGAAAGCCACCACTTCCAAAGAAATTATAAAATTTATCGAACTAATGATTTGGATGTCTAGTACAGACACCGCTTGTTATATGTTGGTCAACGAGCCGTCTTTACAATTTTTCATTTCCACGCAACAGAATGTCCCGTAATCGTTTTGAAAAATCGCTATTGGCAAACTTGCATTTTGCAAATAACGAAACTATAGAACAGAGTAGCAGACTTGGAAAAGTTTTACTACTCATAAACATATTGATAGACAATTACCAACAAAGTTGTTCACCAGGCAAAGATATTGTAGTCGACGAGACAATGGTTCCTTGGAGGGGACGACTAACATTCCGGCAATACATATCGACGAAATCACATTAAGTATGGTATAAAGCTATTCAAACTGTGTTCCACCGAAGCTTACACATGGTCTGCAAAAGTATATTCTGGACGAGAAACCACCGGAAGTAAGCAAGTTAGCATAGCTGAGAACGTCTGCATTGAACTTGCAGATACATTGCTAAATGAAGGACGAACTTTGTTCGTCGACAATTTTTATACGAGCTATCAGTTAGTAGTGAAATTTTTAAATTTTAGGACGCATGTCCCTGGAACTGTACGGCACAACAAAGAATATATGCCCAATTCCGTAATGTCGTGCCCGTTGAAGAAAGGTGAAATGATAGCACGAGAGGATAAGAACGGTATTATGATTCTCAAATGCAGAGATGTTTGAAATGTTAGAATATTATCAACAAAACATGCACCTATTATGATTTCAAGCTCGAATTCTACATATCACGGATGTCCTCCAAAATAGAAACCTTTGGCGGTAACTACATATAATAATGGAAAAATTGGTATCGACAGAAGTGACCAGATAGTCTCATATGCCACTACGATACGGAAAAGCATCAAGTGGTATCAGAAATTAGCATTACATTTACTCTTAGGCAGAACTATAGTAAATGCTCATACTGTGTACCAAATAGCCACAAACAAAAAAATACTGATAAGACAATTTCGGGAAATTCTCGTTTACGAGTGGTCCAATGTGTCCTCAGAAAATACTATCTGTGTGTTCGACAAAATTGTGTTCGACAACCATCGAAAGAAAACGAAGAAGGTGACCCACCATTTGGGGATACGTAAAAATCAAGAAGGCAAGCATATAAGGATGTGCATCCTATGTTACAAGAAGAAGAGGCAAACTGTCTCACGCGAAGAAGCGAGAAAAAACATAAAAAGAACTACAGTGTATTGTTCGAAGTGCCCAAAATCACCCCAAATGTGTTTGGAATGTTTTAGCGAATATCATGTGATATAGCATAATGTAATATTTTATCCAGAATATAAATTAATAAAAAGTATGGTATAATGTGTTTTTAATATTTTTATGTTGTATATCCTATATATAATATCGTATATTTACTTAACTCGAACAAGAAGAGCGTCACCATTGGTGATGGGGCCCCTGTAACGTCGCCCAGAAGCCAGGAATCCGCCGACCTCAGGATATGCATATAACACCTGGTCATGCGATAGCAGTGAGAATAGACAGTAGCCGGATTCCCACCCGTGAGATATGTGAATCATAGTGAGGAGAAAGATCCCAGTCCTTTAGTCAGTAAGTCAGTCTGTATTTTGCTATTGAGGTGTAACTTCGCCTTGTGAATAAAGTATACGAACGGGCTATTGTTCATTCGCCTTTTTTTATATTATATGTCGGGTTAACATTAGAATTTAAGGCGCGTAACGATTCTTCGTTTGAACTAGCCATCGTTTTACAAAACAGAGATTATATTTACGCGAATATACAAGATTTTGCAAAATATTATGAATATTGAGTTTAATGAATGATAAGATTAACAAACGATAAGTTTAACTAATGATTAGATTAAAGAATAATAAGTTTAACGAATAATAAGAGTAACGAATAATATGTTTTACGAATAATAAATTTAACGAATAATGAATTTAATTAACGCTATTAACAATGTTCCTGGGTTCAAACGAATCCACGGTCAACGGGATAACTCTTTACTATGCGTAGAATAATTTCAAACGCAAAAAAAATACGATTGCTGAGGCACTCGGTAAATTGCTCGATGTATCACTTTCCAAGGCGATCACACGAATGAATATCTGATGAAAATCTTTTTCGCTGTACGACTGCATTTTGTTCGTTATATGCTCGCTGGAGGCATCGAGAAGCTTCCAATCGCCGCTGCTAGGCAGACTCTGCCAAGAGTTTGTTGTATACTCTTTGGAAGCATCGAGAAAGATCCAAACGCCGTTGCTAGGCAGTTTCTGTCTGGAGTTTGATTCCTAATACAACGTGTGTCCCATTATATCGACATCTCCAAAGTACAATTCTATGTGATTTCTAGGGCGAACAATACAACCGATCCACACCTTCGTCAGGCAAAACGTTTATCCCGTGACCGTGGCTACGTTCGGCGACCAGTTGTCACCTCGAACCCACTTTCGCCATCATAAATATCGAACAATTACAATCAGATTGAATGACAACAATTGCTTAATTACAGCTATGATAAAATCTAGGCTAGAGCATTAGAGGACTTTCCCAAAATTGTAAAGGGAAGGCTCCGGGTTTCCTTTCATCTCCGACATATATATATGTCGGAGCGGACATTAGAATTAGGGTTAGGGGCGTGAAACGAATCTTCGTTTGGGTTACACGTTGTCGTTATGCAATAGAGAAGACATTGACTAGTGCAAATACGATTACCATAGAACCGGACAAGTAACCGTGGTTATTAGATATTCGAGAGACTAATGACAATGATCCTAGGTTCAATAACGAATCCGCGGACAACGGGACGGTAGTCGTACGCACTCTTATAAAATCTAAGTCGGATTCTGTGTTAATATTCGCTGACCGTAAGGAGTTAATCCTTTTTTGTCGATGAGACCACAAGAGAGAGAGTCTTTCCGACCCGGTGATACCCCAGAGGAAAAATATGACGGGGTGTGTCTAAGGACACGAGATCATCGGATTCGTCGGGGACATCCTACGTTCGGAAAGTAAGGGAAATTGACGTTGCTACTAATTGGCCAATCTCCATATCGGTAGTTAGAAAAGGATGCTAGCCGCCCTTGAGGGAGGGTTGCTAGTGGGAGACGTCGTTCGTGGAAAAATAGGTCTCTCATGTCTTCCCGTAACTGGGACAAAGACTGTGTATCTGTTGAAGGATTTTAGGTAACTAGATATTAGTGTTTATGACGGTCCTCGGGCTAGCCGATCACGTACTGTGGAGACGCGTCGACATCTGGTAAACATCCTGCCCGGAGAATAGGATCTGCGTGTGGCGAGCTACGGGACAGAAACCGTTGGAATGTTTACTGCCATGTGCCGCTACAAATCTTTCTTTTAAGGAGAGCTATAGGATTACTTAATGCCTTTGTTAGATGGAGAGTTCGTCCCGTTGACCGTGTGACACCAATTACCTCTCAGAGAAAAGACATCGACTCCCGACTGTCGGACGCCAACGCCGCGACGCATCTTAGTCCCCATCAGAGATAAGGCCCCAACCCCGACTTTCGGACTCCTTGGAATCCACACCAAACCCCCCAACATCCCCAAGCCAGGGTGTATATAAGCCGAGACTTCACCCAGCCCGGGGAGTTCTCGTTCTAGTTGCTGTTCTTGTACAACACCCCTTTCTCTGTTCAACGTTATTCTACTGTAAGTGCCAAAGTCATAATAAAGTTCGATAAAAGAGAATTAATAGTTGGGCTACGACTCAGCTTTCTTTTCTCTCGCAACCCAAGTATCCATTTTACGTGACATTTTGGCGATCCGTGCCAGGATCCATCAACTTCAAGAAAACGAAATTACGCATTTCGGATGCGATCGACTGCAGATCAGCTCACTTTGCGTGAAAACGACTTCTACGGAAAGCGGACTACGGTCATCACCAAAACTGAAACTGGTCACGAAAAGAAGAATATTCAGGTAAAGAACTGGATTCTTTTAAATATTATCGTACTCGTCACAATAGCTTCGCTAGTACAGACTCCAACAACAGTACAATAACCACTATGAGCAAAAAATCAGAAGACACATCTTCTGTTAGCCCTATGGCTACTGGTGTGGATCCAAGTATTCGGGCCATACTAGACGCTATGCAGAAGCAGAACGAAATCAAGTTAAGAAAACTGTTAAAGGAGACTATTAAAGCAGCGACTAGTCGGAGTTATCAGGGTAGTTTAGTTTCTAATAATTTGAACAAAAGCTTGGAGAAAACAGACGTTACTGTAGGAAATGAAGAAATGGTTTTGAAAGAATTTTCAAAAGAATTGCAGTCTAATGTAGAAAATTCTTATGAAAAGAAAGTATCAATTGACACCGCTTCACAGGATTATATTTTCATTAAAACAGACTTAATGTTTGATGTCAATAGCTCGACAGAATACCAGAAAGAGTCTGTGAAACGAAGGAAAGAAGATATTGCAGTATTGTATAATGATTTGTCACCATCTTCGTCACAAGATACTCAAAATTTACAAGAATGGTTTGACAAAAATAGTAAAAGTTTAGGAGAAGCAGAAAAAGATCATAACAAGAAGGATAATATTTCAATGAGAAATATTTTGGACGGCGATACAAATAAAGAAAACCAAATTGAAACGAAGGAATTAGAAGCAGTTAGTAAATCAACTGCTGAAAATGATACAAAATCAATAGACAACGTTGAACAAAATATATCATTAGAATCCATACAAAAAGCAAGAGATAATGCTTACAATAATGAACATTTGCTTATAGAAGAAGACCAAATGATGACAGCGAAAAATGCGTGTGACACTACAGAATCAAAAACTTCAGTAGATCTTATGTCGAGAAATTTAGATGCTAATACACAAGAGAAGTCTTTAGAGAATAAAGATGACAAGAATCCATCTCCATCTATGTTAGATAGTAGTAAACGGAGCAGTCGTTATAATGTTGCTGCAAAGCCTGCTACTTCGCCAAAATTTGAAGAAATTGTTTATAATCAAACCAGACAATCAAACACAAATAAAATTTTGCGAAGCGCTTTAAAGACGAAATTAATCGAAGACAAGTGTGAAATAATTAATAAACAAAAGGCATCGGAAAATGTAAAAAATAAATTTGCCAAAGAAGAAAAAAGAGGTGTTAAACAAAAATCAATTTCAGATAGTGAAAACGAAACAACTGATACTGAACACAGCTAGTGATAGCGATAGGTATAAATCTGTAGAAAATGATAATGCAGTAACGGGTGTAATAGCAACTGATGAAGCGAAACATAGAGGCAGACCTAGGAGATCGGATAAAGTCGAAGTTAAAAAAGATGAAGATACAAGGAAGATCCTACAAAATGAGAAGGGTGGATTAGAAGAACAAAGAAAACTCGAAGAAGATACAAAAGAAGAAACTACAGAGACAGAAGTCAATTCAAAAGGTATATTAAATAATAAATGCGATTTACTTGATACCGAAAGAGCTATTGAAATTAATGATACGGTTCAAGATATTAAATTTACTGAAGGTAGAAGCCGCACTCAAAATGATATGGAAGATGTAGTAGAAGATTCACAAGAATTATCTAATAAAAGTAAGTTATCAGAAATAAGGATTGCACTTAACAAAATTGAATATACAAAAACTATTTTACGGAATAAAAAGAATTCATTAGAAAGAGAAAGAGGAGTAAGAGAAAAGAAGAAAATGTACAGACAGAAATTATTTCAAAAAATATATCAGATGATAAATGTGATTTGCTTTAGAAAAAAAAAAAAAAAATATTATCCACAAACTACATTAGGAATTTATCTATTTTAGTGAGGAGAAAGAGAAAGGATAGAGGAGTTGATCAATAGACTGTGGATTTTGAAGCGTTTATGAAAAACTTACAATTTTAATAAAATATTCAATGTAAAGTCTTTGTTATAATATTCAAATAAATAGATGAAAAAAACTGAATTTGCATAATTACTCATGGCTTATTGATCAATCATGCGACTCGTTCAGAGGTAACTCGAGTTGTAAAGGCGACAATTTATTAAAAATGGTATATCTGACGTACGATGCATTTGCTCATGTTAAACTATTTAAATAAGTATAAAAATCACGCGAAAAAAAATCTACTGAAAATAATGTTGAACTAGTTAATAATAATAAATCATATAGTGAAACACAAACCTTAAATCAAGATTTTAAGTTCAAAAAAAAAAAAGAAAAAAAAAGAAGAAAGAAGTTGATAAAATGACAGCAACATGTAGCAGCAGGCGAGAGAAAATAAGCCAAATTTCTAAAAGAAGAAACGATGCTCAAGAACTCGAAATTTCTCGAGTGGATATGCTAAACAACGAATTTAATGAACAGTTGAAAGAACGTGAAACAGCAATAGAAGACTTACATCAAATGTTAAAGCATCAATCGGAAATTCATAAAGTTACCTTAAATGAAGCAAGTTTGAAAATAGGAGAACTCTCTGATAAAATTAAATGTTTTAAAGGAAAAGATAGCCAGATACCGAAACGTAATGAATTACTCGAAGAAGAACAGAATAAATGGAGAAGTTTAGAAAAAATGATTACAGAAAAACTTGAAGAAGAAAAATCCCCTTAGGAAACAGCTGAAGACGAAGTGAGAAAGTTTTCTAAATATAACGAGCAACTTCTAAAAGATTATCAAGAAATCCATAAAAAAAAAAAAGGTAAAGAATTAAACATGTACCTCAACTGAAAGATAAAATCAATCGACAGGATGTGTGCATAATAAAGGTAAAGAGAACACATAATGTATCTCCACCAGGGGCGCATGATCCAAAATTAAATAATAAAATAAAAGGTTTTGTTACTGAAAAGTTAGAGAGATTTCATGACAACAAAAGCATTGCCTGTGCAGAGTGCAGTGTATCAATGTGCACTAAAAATGCAAGCAACGTGACGATTACTTTTAGAACACCACAAGCACCACGAAAACACAATCAAGACCAAACAAGATCAAGTTCAAAAGTGAAGTTACGTGAGCTTATTACTGCTAACGACCAAAAATTGAATTACGATCCCGAGCATCAACTCGCTGATCTTCAAGTAGAATGTTCCGACAAAGACAGGACGACACAAGAGCTCGAGAAGCACATAGAGGACATGAAGGAGGAAGTGCAAAAATTATAATTGCAACTCGACGAGTTACAAAAAAAAAAAAAAAAAAAAACACACACGCACGTAAAAAGAGTTCAATCTTTTGGAATACAAATTGAAGAACTAACAATAAAATTAGAAGAAATAACATAAGTCACAAATATGAAGTTGACTTGCTGGAACAAAAAAAAAAAGGCCAAACTTAATTCATGTGTTAGTAATTCAATGGAGGAACGTGAAGCTGGAGCTAAAGATGCAAAAGAGATAAAATGTAGTTCTTGAACCACAAGGACAAATAATCTGCCCTTCAATGTGAACTAGACGAACTAAAGGGTGAATATGAAAAAGTGGGTGATTTTGGATATAAATATGAAGAAGAAACTAATAAATTGAAACTGGATTTTAGTAAAGTAAAAGATATGAACGAACAAAATAATTTTCTTAGAAAAGAACTGGAAAACGTCCAAAAACTTTCCAAAGATGTTAATAATCGCTTACTCGAGGCGAACCAAGAATTAAAAGATTCACATAGAAAACACACTCTTATTTGAAAATTGAAAAAAAAGAAAAAAAAACATCCGGAAGAATTAGGTGATATAATAAAACTTCATGATGAAGAAAAATATAAACTGATACAGCATTGGTGTTCTGTAGAATGTCAAACTGCCATAAAGGGTTACATTGATGGAAAAGTGCAGTAAATATTTAAATAACAATCCATGACTTCTTAAGTAATTGTAACAATCTTGATGTTTTACTATGGAACAACTAGATGAAGTGCACAGTGACATTAATAAAGTAGAATCATCGATAAAAGTAGATGTATCTTCTTCATCAATATCAGAATCAACGATTGATATTATAAAGAATGTGGTTTAGTAGTAAATAAATGTGATGTAACAGATTTAAATAAAAACAAAACAAAATTTTTAAAGTAAGGAAAGTAGTGAGACAGAGAGCATAAAGAACGCTGCGATTAATGAAGTAGAACAAGAAATAATAAATAAGGACCCACAAATTGATGATCAATATAAAAAAAAAGATGAGAAATTTCAAGAAGAGCAAGCAGAGAATACAACTGAGATTGGAGATCATTCAAGATATGCAGGTGACACATCTTTAGATAAAGAAAGTACGAACGATGTTGAAATATTTAATACAAATGAGGGTGAACAAAACATTGAGAAACACAACGTTTGTACAGTGTTAAATATAGATACAGTTAGTGTTACTAATGCTCAGTGTCAAGCATTAATTAAAACACTTGGTGAAACTTTTGATGATAAAGCCCAAACATTGCATCTCACGGATACAGACACAGATTTGTCTAAACTAGTTGATAGTAGTTCAGAAGTAATGGTACTGACTGTAGAAACTACTATATATTAATGATATGAATGAAAGTACAGAAGAAAATATTGTTTTAACTGTACATGAAAAGGATGCTGTTGTAAATTCCAATGAAGAAAAAAAAATGTTTCTGCAGAACAAAGACGAATGAAGAACGCTGAAATTGTAAATGAAGAATTTAATTCGATAGGTTAAGCACGAGAAAGTGATGGAACAATTATAGAAGTAATTTCAACAGAAATTGTGGCTCAAGAAGTTTCTGAAAATTGTAGCCAGAAATACAATTATGACATATTAAATCATACAAAGACAAGAAACGATTCTATAACTCCTATTACCTCAGGAGTAATTAGTGATCTAGAAACTGCAGATGACATTGATATTAAAGAAAAGAATAACAAGAAACAACAAATGGAAATGGCAAGATTGATCTTTTGATAGTTCACATAAAATTAATGTAGAAAAGAAAATTATTCATAATAAAATTGTCGTACTTATACATGTTGCTAATACAGAAGGAAGGAATAAATCTATAAGTGAAGCAGATAAAGTGCGCATAACTAACAAAAGAAGTGTCATTCAAGATATCTTTGATGATTGGGGCATTGAAAATGCAGATGACAGTCAGTCGGTATCTAAAGCTCCAGATACTGTGGAAATTGAATTGAAAAGTTTACTAAATGACACAAAAACACGAACTATAGAGGAAAGCACAGTTGTACTGGTTGAAGAAGAAATTACATGCATGGAAAAAGAACCAGTTGTAGATGCTGAAAAGGCTTTAGAAGTTGCTAAACAAAACAAAGAAATGCAAGTATCAAAGGAACAACTGGATAACAATCAAACTATAAAGAAACAACAAGATAGTATAAAACCATTACTCAAAGACCACTAACTCATTCTATATCACAGGCTGTTAGAAAGTCTACAAAAGATTCAACACGTGATACTGCGGCATTTCGTCAAACTTAGCAAATTATCCCTATTAATCGTAGTCGAAATTTAACCAGCCAACAACCTTCACAGGTTGAAATAGCAAAAGCATATACCACGACGAAGAAGAACAAGTACAAGTCGAACCAGTCAGAGTCCAATTCCATCGCTCCATACTGAGGAAACACTAAGATTTTGGAGGACCAAAATCAATCTAAAGAGGGGGGTATGTGACATCAATCACATCTCAACCTACATCAGTGATAATACATCGACACCCGACCTTCGGACACTTTTGGACACATCACCACCTTATCATCATAGCATACACCAAGGCTGTGACGCACCTCCGTCCACATCAGAGATAGGATATGGACCCCCGACCTTCGGACACTATTCTACATCATAACCTACACCTAGCCCCTCAACATCCTAAAACCAAAACGTATATAAACCGAGACTTCACCCAGCTCGGGCAGTTCTTGTTCCTCTTCTAGTTGCTGTACTCATACAACCCCTATTCTCCGGTTCGGTGTTATTTTGTAAGTGTTTATAATAAAGTTTTATAAAGGAAAATAAGTAGTTGGGTTACGACTCAGCCTTCTTACTTGGTAGTAAGTAAGTACCAACTTTACGTGACAGGAGCCGCCTCGGACCTAAGACTGATAATATAGGACTTGGGTTAAGTAGGAGAAAGGTAGTCGCGATACACTGTGTGGTTTTTAATAGTTCTTACACACGGTGTGTACGCGAACCTTTCCCACCAAACTAGATTAAGAATGGGGCCGCTCCACTGGGATACGTCGCAAGAGAGGGTAGGAGATCCGACCGGCCTTGGATACAGTGTCCGGCCGTGGGAGGGAGGAATCCGTCTTCAATGTCTCTGCCATGTACATAGCTTTGTTTCCCCCTCCTTCCATTGTGTCTAAGGCATGAGCCTGCTAGGTAAGCCTTACTGATGAGTCCACTAGCAGGCTCTGGACGAAACACACTTTTTTTCTTCTTTTTCTCCGTCTTCCTTCATATATCCGTGATAATTGTAGCCTGCTGGCTGTAGATGTCGCTTGCCGGGGTGTAGTACTGCTGTATTTCCTTCTTATTTAGATGTCGTGGAAGAAAAATCGGACTTTGGAAAAGTACGAGGCGCCGGGATTTGAATCCGGGATCCGAACGTTTGTACTCTATGGCGCTAACCACTGCGCTGCCGTCGTCCGACACTAGTTGGTTTCGAGTGGTGAGATTTGCGTTCTCGTGTGCCGCCACGAGAGGAAATCTCAGTGTGGGTGTGCTTTCTGAACGAAGAACGCGGATTCGTTGTTCACACTTTTCGTTAGGAAAGTGAGGGTGCCCATTGATTATAGCCAACGTTAATGAATGAAGATAGGAGGAGGAAGCCTCCTACCAACGTGGCTCGTGGGTGACATTGTTTATTGGAAAAATAACTACCCGCTTTCTCCGTTATTTGTAAGAGTGCGCAATAAACCTAAGCATTGTTCTAAGGACCATCCATAAACCGAAAACACTTACAGGGTTAGAGATTCCTTCAAGCTATTAAGATTACGTCAAAGGATTCAGTTTATAGGATATAGTATGTAGTAGATCAGTATATAGTATAAAGTTTCAGACGGCGCACGGACCATCGTACGCGCCGTAACAGAGAGAGTTATAAGAATATACATAAAATGTAATTAAACATCGCAAAAGTAACTTAATTAGAAATGACTAGAATGTATGATGTATAATATAATGAATTCAAATTGTCTAAAAAATATTACAATTTCCAACGAGACTATGTGACACCGTTAGGTAAAAGTGATTCAAATGTAGTAGCGATATTAAACGAGAAATCTATAAAGGTGTCATTAGAAATTCTAAGAATGTCTCTGCATCTTCATCTTAGGTATTACGCCAATAGTATTCATTACCGTGATGTAATATTTATCATGCTTATTTTGTACGTAAAACGAATCGTTGGAATATTCCCGAAGCTAACGAAGCATTTCCCAAAAGTTAAACCGAAGAAATTAACGCGAATAGTTAAGTGAAATTTTTCCATTAACTTGCTGACCAACCGGCAAATAAAAAATCATAAAAATTGTTTCAATGTGTTGAGGTCACGCATAACTTCTTTTTTCATTGACGATTACCAAACAGGTAAAATTTCGAAATTGTACGAAGGCCACGTGACCAGATCGTATTGGAATTTGAAGTGCATGGAAAAAGACAACTCGAAGTACAAACCTTGAGCTGTACTACTCGAAGTACAAACGTGAACTAATGGATGCAGAAAAGCAATTAACGCCAAACATCCGAACAGCATCTTGGAGCCCGTCATTGTTCTGAAATAAAAGAAGTGACGAATTAAAAAGACGCAGGACTAATAATAAAGGAAACTTAGTTCGTATTATAAATTGAATTTACATCAGAAAAGAAGCACGATCAAGCGAAACAGATCGTAGAAATGACAAATATCATCGATATACGTTTCAGTGTAATTTCACTTTTGAAAATTATTTAGTTTAATACGATCGTATTCATCGCTCTGAAACTTTCATTGTGCTTCAATTTGTGCTGCGTCTTTTTAATTTCTCTATCTTTCTGTGTTTTCGGAAAAATTACTTGAAAGATTAAGAATTGCTTGCCTTATTTTATTTTCGATTAGTTAGGATTTGATTATTCCAGGTAAGGTTTATTATTTATAACAGGTTTTATCACTTGTTTATTATTTAGGAGTTTGTTATTTTAGGATTAGTACCTTTTAGGATTTCTTATCCTTCGAGTTTCTGTTTCAGATATTTAGGTCTATTTCAAGATGTTTTATTACATTAGGATTATTTATTCGATTAAGATAATTTAAGAGTTTCACAATGTACAAAGAAATAATCGCGTGAAATTTAGATTTATGCTTTAAACGTATTAAACACGCGGTAATTTCAATGTCTATAGCCTCGAACGTGTTCTGATTAGTTGTGTCATTGTCTGTGACATTGAAATCACAAAAATCCATTGCAAGTGTGCTGTCATGCAATGTGGATGTAATTGGGTTTTTTGGGTATTTCCTGTATCATCTGATTTGTACAGTACTATTTTAACGCAAGGACAGGAAACTTATTATATATTTCCCGTCCATTATTTGAATCGTTGTGAAGTGTAACGAATTATATTCGATTCGAGGAGATGTGAATGAATTACCCATTTCATATGTAATTACATGGAAATAAAAATCATTGCAAAAATAATTGATCTAATGACAACGGAATTTCCAATATTTTTTTGTTTCGTCACGTCTTTTTCATAATATATCTTTTATAGGTACGTGATTTATTAATCGTTCGAATGGAAATAATTATTCGTATAATATTCAAATGATTCTAGCCATAAAATAAATTAAAACGATACCTGTAATGCAATCTGCGTATGACGTCAACCTCGATCTATGCTTATACAAGAAATTTTATCAATCAATGACTAGATATACAATAATCAAATATTATAAAATTTCCTGAAAACCTTTAGGTGTTAATATTAAGGTGTTAATATCTTTAATATTTGCAAGTTATTGTTTAGCGCTAATTAGTTAGAATGTAACAAGTGGTGTACCAGAATTGAGATAATTAAGCCACACGAACAATCTTATTTAGATCTTTTTAATTTTTTAATTCTCTTTTGCTCTAATACTTCGTAAAATTAATCTTCATTAGCTACTACACTTCATAGAATAACAAGAGATAATTTTTCTTATATAACGTTTCATTCATAAAATCTATCATTAAAGTATATCTTCATAAAAATATCATTCCATACTAACGGTATATTTGGTGTCATACGAGATAACAGTTACCAGTGATGACATATGTAACTTTATAAAGATATCTCGTTTTATTATATATTAAAAGAATGTACTCATTGCTGCTATATTTCAGATGAAAAAAAGGAGGCAATGATTTTACAGTAAAATCGTTCGTTTACAACTGATTCATTTACATTTCATGATAATACTGTGCATTCTGAATATGCTATGATTTGGTTTAAAATAATAAATAGTCCATTCTTGCATACTATTGCTCCAGCTTTACTTGTATTTTCGATATTGGTATAAATAGAAAGACAATTAATGTCGTTCGAGTCTATTTTCGGATCATTTATATTACGTTTAATCCATATAGTTATTATATGAGACATAGTATCGTAAAATTTGGAAGAATAAAACGCTCGTACAGGATGTACATTTTATAAGAACTCCAACAAATCTGCGTGTGC
Source organism: Bombus bifarius (assembly GCF_011952205.1). NCBI lineage: Eukaryota > Metazoa > Arthropoda > Insecta > Hymenoptera > Apidae > Bombus > Bombus bifarius. The sequence goes on from NW_022884459.1 coordinate 88,789, forward strand.
ACCTAAAATACAAACCGATAGTGATTGTTCATAAGTTTATATACATTATCTAATGTCAATCGAAGGTATCAATTCTTTTTCTCCATAAGAGTACTTTTTCATTTATATGTGTTCAAAAATACATGTGTTCAACCGTGAAGCATATGTCACCTACAACGAAAAAGAGTTTTCCTATACTTAATATTTCCTTTATATACCTATGAAAGTCTATTCTTCGCGTAGTATGAAATTATGAATAAATCTGGAATATTGTTCAATCTGAAAAGAAAAATAACTTATTGACATCATTCATTGATACGAGATTCAGAATGTTTGTTTTGTCTTGCAGAGAAAGAAGGCAGCCCTTTCTTTTAATGTGAAATAGAAAGCGAAAATTTGAAAACAGATTTTTTGGAAATTTACTTGCAAATATCGTTTTCAATATCGTGATTTTCTTCCCAATGGTACTGTACTTTCAAATTTTCCAGTATCCCTCTAAAAACAAAAAGTCGAACCTCGTTATCATTAACATAGGCATTACAAGGAAGAGAAGTATTAGAAAGCAGCTCCTTTTTATTATGGATTTCTTTATAATCCTGTAAATAAGAAATTCCGGAAATTTTTTCCTAAAGAATTTAATTCTTGTGTTTTGATTGATAATTATTACACTACATACTAACTTTTCGCATACTGTTCGCGTCTAACAATTTCCTAATAATAACTACTTCAAAATTACATATGTTCTTGCACGAATTCAAAAGTACGTATGATACAATTACAATTGATTCTAAAATAATAATTATTTAAAGATATTAAGATACTAATTAAACGTTTCACTATATTTCAAAATCTGGAACAACAAATTTTTATTTATAAAAAATGAAACTGTCTTTATATATTCTTTGTCATGATGCTATTTCTTATTACCATGTCGACATTTTTTAAAATTCATTTTGTTATCTCTACGCAATATGAAAATTCATATACTGCTTAATATTTTTTACATATTATCCTTCCACCGCATGATATCTCCTGAAAAATCAAAATATTAATGTTATATTATTACAATGCTTCTTAAATTTCAATTTTTGACAAATTTGAAATCCAATATATTTTGCACAATTATTATTTATCAAAAAATTCTAAGTTAGTAACTTTCTTTTCAAATGGCAAATAACATATACTTTGACTTACCTGTAAGTTTTTGTTCCTAATCATCATTTCCTCTTATAGAACATCATTATTGTTCTTATAATTACTGCCAGTGTCATAGATATTGTAGTGACTACAACTGAATTAATAGAAAATGATAAATAACTGTGTATAACAATGACACATAACTTTTACTTACATATCAGTCGATAAGGGATTACTGTGATATCCTGTTGATGTTTCTTAAGGCACTTGATTAGGTGCGATACGGTATCATTCCTTATGGTATACTGTAGCTAAGTATTTTAGAAAATAACAAGAATAAATCTAAATTATTCAGAGGTTCCAGTTTCGGCTTAGACATAAATACAGGACCATTTGCAAAGAAGAAAGGGTGCGTTTCTACAGCCTCGTTATAGTAACCATGAATACCAATCTCTGAATTACTGGTTACTAAACATAAATATCCTATAAGATTTAATATATTTCTTTAATTTTTAATACATACATGAGTTAGTAGTTCTAAATTATGAATCATCCTACCTGCGATATTACACTTTTCCTTATAATATCATCACTCAAGTGAACAACATTAAGATCATGTAAACCATGTCATCCTATCTTACTGTGAAGATACTTAGTTATGTTATCTAACATTATAAAAATATCATCAAATTCAAGTCCTTTTATTCACATCACACGGCAACGACGATCTGGTTCTTCGTTATATAATGTTCTAAAATTTGTCGTATATATAGGATGTACAAACCGTGATATCAAGGTATCAGTTCTTCCTTCCCAAGGGACAGTTTCATTAAAATTCTGATAGAATTAAAAATTAATTATTAATATTCTAACAATCATATATGTTAAATACATTATAGTCAACGATATATACCTGAGCGAATGTAGGGGTGATTCCTTGATAATTATAAATGTCATCAGCCCACATCATTGTGCCACTTCTTTGTACTCCATTAACTAGATTAACAGCCTAAACAAACATACAAAATTTTATAGAAGCTGTACAAAATATAGTATATATGCGCAATATTGAAGCGTTCAAGGGGATATAAAGGTAATGTACATCACATACACGTGTACTCTCATGCAACAAAATACAATTAGATTTAATAGTATAAGCTCTTTTATTCATCATAATAGATTGGAAATTTAAGTGTCTTACGAGGGTGAGTAAAAAGTTACCCGCTCTGTCGGTGTAGAATTTATTTTAAGCAATTGTCAAAAAAGACATACATCATTTTTTGACATAATCACTCAATTTCTGTATACACTTTGTCCATTTGCTGAAGGACCTTCGTATTTTCTCGTTAAAAAATGTTTTGGGCTGAGCTGCGAACCACGAATGCATCGTCGTCTTCACCTTCTCATCAGCTTTCTCGGCATCCATCTCGCACAAACTTTTTAAAACCCAAATCTGTCGTGCACTATTGCATAAGCAGAGCCGTGGCTGATTTGCAAATGATTTGCCACATTATCCAGTGTCACTCGTCTATTCCATAGAGCATAAGTTCATGAGCACGTTCAATGTTGTCATCGTGGATGTGGACGGGCGTCCAGCTGTTTTTTCATAACACTTGTACGATCTTCTTTGAACTTTTGTGCCCATTCAAACACACTTCGTGACAAAACACTTTCTCCATAATGTGCATTAAATCTTTGATAAATATAGGCATCAAACATAACCTCCGACCACAAGAAACTAATCACAGCATCCTGCACTGTTTTCCTGCAAATCGCCATTGCAAAGCGCCATTACTCGCGCAACGGTCACAAACGAATTGACGTAACACAATGAAACCTGCGCAGCAGCACTGAACAGATATTGACGTCATACGAAGAGTGCAGATGGATCAATACGGTCGACAGAAGTTTTAACTATCTGGAGTGCGGATAAATTTTTACCGAGAGTCGTATAGGAATCTATAATCTGTAAGTACACCTTTGGCTGAATGGAAATTTCTCTTACATATAGTCAAAAATGCAGAAACAGTGTATTGAATTGGAAAGTAATAAAAAATAAGCGAAGTTTCGAGGTAGCATGTGATTGCATGAGTACACAGGACGTTTTTAGCGAATAAAAAATAATTTTGAAAGACACGAGACTTATCTTGTATTTTATGCACTCTCTGTGTCCGAATCTCCAGAAGCTCTCTATCTTATGAAGTGTTTTAGATTAGCCGGAAAATTTTGTATGTACATACAAGAAGTATACGATCTAGGTGGAATATTCCATTATTCTCTTGATACAACAGAAACGAAATTTACAGAACTTCTCAGAAAGTTGGTTTATTATTACCAAAATAATAGAATTAATATACGTTTATCATCTTTACATACCTAAGTCGTGGAGGTTTATCGTGCGTAAAAAATTAGTGTCGTTTCAAAGTTACATTTCGTACATTTTAAGCCTATAATTTGTAACGTACAAAACAATGTAAATTTGAGCTGTTTCTTATCTCCACAATAAGAAAATCCAACTTTACGTTTTTACACAATGATATTTATGGAACAGTAATATCATATTATTGCATCGCTTGGAGAATGAAGTCAAGGTACGATGTGACCCTAGTGTAAACGCTGGGATAGCCAGCTGTGCCGCACTTATAAGCGTAAGACACAATACCTATTAAATACGAGGTTAATTCATGTTGTATCAGCAGTGGTCCGCCGCGGTCAGCCTGAAAGGATCGTTAAATTTTTAATCAAAGATACTGAAATATATCTATCGAATTGTATTGAAATTATACTTATATACAGTAATAATCTTCTATTGATTTGTGTATTGAAATACTCCAATTTATAATGTACATGTTATATGTATTTTGAGCAAAACTAAGATTAGAAGGAAATTAGATTAAATACCATAATGAGGTGTGAGAAGTGGGCAAAACTATTGAATTGTGTTTATCTATTATTTTTAATGTTTAAGACGTCGATTTGATGTTAATTCGAATTGACGTGTCTTCAGATACCGTATAGTTTGTAGTAACTCTGTAACTTAATTACCGTACAAGAATCCTCTCTACCCTGAGCATGCTCGGCGCATATTATACCATCAGTGATATCAGGTGCATTAGGAAATTTGGAATAAGCTATTTTGCATTCGGCGTTCTTAATCACTGGCATTTGTACTTCCATTAATGCATTATGTCGTAGTCGTCCTACGAAGAAAATAAGAAAGATATTTAAGACTGGAACTGTTTAATTTTATTATAAAATTGATATCACTTACTATATCTTAACGCTCCCCATCCAGCAACAAGGGGGTTATAGCCGACGAAGTTGCTCTTTCGTAGGGGCTCTTTCGTACAAATGGGATATACGTACCCTGAAAAATAAAAAAATAAATGAAAATGCAGGAAACGAATGACCAAAAGTATGAGAAAGAATTGTACACGCTTTATGACACAATATATGTGTACAGTAAGAAATTTCAGGATATGATACTTCAGTAATACTCAATAGCATATATATATATATATATTTGAGGAGTTACTCGAAAATGGCACCTCCTCCACCAATCTAAGAATGGCAATATTATGATTGTGTATGTTTTCTATTCCATCCATATGTGCACAATGTGCTGCGGTCAAAACATGCCTAGCCGATATCAGGGAACCTCCGCACTTCCATAGTGGTTTGTCTGGGTTTCGGGGATTACGAAAACCTAATGCAGCGATCCATGGCCAAGCGCCTAAAATGCAATAGTCATAGTTGTGAATATACATAATTTTTTCTCACATAACGAGTAACAACGATTATTACCTATTCGATATTCGATCATACAGCAGACGATAAGTACATACGTACAAATACTCTGAAATAGAGATTTGATAAAGACAGAAATTAAATTTTTATTCCAGTGGAATACAAATTATTAAATAATTCTATATAATTTCTATTTCAACTATACTATAAAGTTGAACTATAAAGTTCAAACGTGTAATTTCTGCCCTAACAGTTTTTGATCTCTATCCATATTATTACTCCTATATCAATTTTTTATTTCAAGCAAAAAGATACTCTTCCTAACATGAAGTAAAAGAAAGAAATAATTCAAGTTAATAAGTAAAGCTACTACCGATAAAATCATAGCATTATTATTTAGTCTAATTGAAATGTACATTGATGTGCTGTTTAATGCCTTTAAAGTTCATTCTTTGCAGTAAATGGCTTATTATTAATCGGAAAGAAAGACATAAAACGTA